>NC_142929.1:7369032-7384032 GCF_046866305.1 Octopus bimaculoides
AAATGAAAGTATAAGTGGAACGAGCAATGAAAGAATATTTTGTCATATAAAATACATCTCTTGATATCGAATTTCAAGTGATGCCGCTTTGTTTCTTGGTTAAATTTCAGTCTTAGAATCATTGGAAGAATTACAAACATCAGAAACAGAGATACACATATGTATGTGAGTGTGTGTGTATGCGTAATGTCTGTATAAGATGTATATTTTTCTGTGTTTCTTTGGTGGTGGTGGTGGAGTGTGTGCATCTAAATAGACAGACCTAGATTAAGAACTGCAGCAGAGATGTAATTATTTCTCTTCACAAACATTCTCAAATTTCAAGAGGTCATGCATATTTGCGGATGAAAGCATATAATGGGTATTGTGCGACATGAAAAGCATTGCATTTCGTCATTTGTCAGAACCAAGATCGAATAATATATTACATCGACGTATGTTGAAATGGATTTATTTTATTGATATGCTTAATTCAACTAACAAGATTATTTCGCTAAGTCAAACCTACTCACCCATGATCTTATAAATGTCCTTTGGAAAAGTTTTATAAGATAGCTCTTTGCAAAAAACCAAATGGAAATGATTTATTTATATACGACTAAATATGCACAATATAGATACACATAATTTAGAAACAAACAGTCACCCATGCATGCTCCCACACATATATGCATTTGTATTTGTATCTTATAAGTTAGTGCATGCGTTTTTGCATGGAATACGGATCTTGTGAAAGCTGTATGTTAGTGTGTGCGTGTGTATGTGTTCACGTATTGTTGATCTTGTATTTACTTAACTGAATGCACATATATGTAAACGATATATTTAATAATGCTGTGTGCATTTACATAGAAGTAACTGTTCTTTTATCAAAATTCCGATCGATTATGGATGATTCAAAGTAGCCATCTTCTGTATGATAGATATACAAATACAAATCTAAAACCAAAGATGCTAAAGTTAGATATCGTATCGATAACGTAGATAGAAAACTAACTTTTTGTTGTTGTTTTTTTAGTCTTTGTGATCCCTTGATATGGGCTCGTTATAATCTGGATATATGGACTCCTGCAATATAAAATAGAGCAATTTAAGAAACTTATATCTTAATATATACTATCGAACATCTCATCATTTGCATTTTATTGTTTCCACAAGTAATTTAAAAAATATTAAATGGAAAACATCCTTATATTTTTATGAGTTAAATCAATTTCTGTTTTTTTGTTGCATAGTAATCGTTTCAGCGTCAATGTGTCGACCGACATATTCAATGTAGAAATATTCTAACGGGATAGATGACATGTAATACTTAGCTCTGTGCCTCGGTGAAGTGAACTCAAAGTCGGCCAAAATATGTTTTGGTTTCTTTACTCTGAGTTCTGAGGCTATCAAACACCAACTGCCAACATTTGTTTCCAACCCAACACAGTCGATATAGATAAGTGTCAGATTGTACACTAAGAACGGTACAGTCGACTTAGTCACATGCGGTGTTTTCTTATCTTGCAAAGTCTATAAGTTGGCTAAGTCCATACGTAGTTAGCCAACTTAGTTGCTTTACTGCTGTCCCTATGTTGGAAGGAGGCTATGTGATTGTCATTGCGACTTTTAAATTCTCCTTCATATAATCCAATACAGGTCTTCTTATCAGTTGTATTAATTATTTAGGGTTGTAGTAACCTCTGCCTCATATATCATAGATTTAGTCATACATCGTTGGTCAAGCTCTTGCATGCATATGTATAAATATATTTTGAAGAAATGGAAAATTCCGCCTATTCCTGACTGACTTGATATCTTTCCAGCATTATCATTTAAGGTCTAATGAGGATAGCTCTTTTACCTTTTTACTTTTTATTTTTTACATTTTAGTTTTTGTATTTTCGTTTTCCGTTTTTCGTTTTCCGTTGTTTGCTTTCTGCGTTTTCCATAAGTCGCCTTCTTAGTTTCTTCTGTTATTCAATTTATTTAGTTCGTTATGTTATGTGGTTTACGCCTGAAGAATATGTCTGAGTTTTCTCAATATATGAAACAATTAGTAGCGCTTTAATATATGTATTGCAACCTTTAAATAAATAATATTTGTCTCACCGGATGGAGTACTTTTTTTTGTTGAATTTTCTATCACAGAACAGTACATTATATATATATATATATATATGTATATATATATATATATATATATATATATATATATATATATATATATATATATATATATATATGTACTCACACACACACACACACTCATATATATATATATATATATATATATATATATATATATATATATATATATATATATATATATATATATATATATATATATATATATATATATACATATATAGATATATATATATATATATATATATACATATATATATATATATATATATATATATATATATATATATATATATATATATATATATATATATAAATGTGTGTGGAGATATTTTGAACTAATATATTTCATTATCAAGTTTATGTACTTCTAATACTTTTGCAAGTTATCTTTCGTGTTAGATGCAATAAAATCTTCATACGTATAAGAATGCTAGAAAGAAAATGTTTGATATTCCTTCAGAAATACGTAATTTCCATTTTACAAGTAATTATATTTGTTGAGAGCTAGATCATAGATTACCACATAACCAAAATTCTATTATTTACTTTCTGTCTTCAAATGTATTTTGTCTTGCATATTATAATTGTTCGCGGTTATATGAATATCAAATTCGCAAGAAATATCAAACTTTAATGTTTTCTTTTTTCTTTTGTATATGAAAATAATCTCAGAAGAAATATGGAATTATCAATAAGAAATATGGAAACATAATTGTTTATTACAGTGAAAGTCAAAATATCTAGCGTTCTTTCAAGTTAGAAAATAGGTAGACGAGTAATTGACCATTCTTGTCGTGTTATATTCTGGATGAATAAATAACTCATCACGAACATCTGTTAACTCATTTTCCATTCATGGTTCTCCCAAACATTATAGTTTTGTCTGCAAGGACGAACCTGCACGTATGCTTTTCTACACACACTAACCCAGATAAATCATATTCATTTCTACTCTAGGCACAAGGCCCAAAATTTTGGCGGGGAAGGGGGCAGTCGATTAGATGGACCCTAGTACGCAACTGGTACATAATATATCGACCCCGAAAGGATGAAAGGCAAAGTCGACCTCGGCGGACCTTGAAGTCAGAACGGAAAGAGAATCGTAAATACCGCTAATCATTTCGCCCGGCGTGCTAACGTTTCTGCCAGCTCTCATCGCCATACAGATAAATCATATTAACCTCCATACATGCAAGCATAAATACACACAGCTCTCTCTCTCTCTCTATCTTTTTCTTTCTTTCTTTCTCTCTCTCTCTCTTTATATATACAAGGTGTTCAAAAAGTCTCTTCGTAGTATTTTATTGCAAAATAAATACTTATATGATGGTATAACAATACAAAAGAATATATTAGCCTTACAAGACTTTAAACAATTTTATAAAAGGTGTTGAAAGTGTCATCCTTCATCCTTCATTTTCTATACATAAGCTGACTCTTCTACACATGTTTTGAAATATATCTTGGAGAGTCTGACGCAGTATAGACCATGTGAAGGTTATGATTGCGTCTTTTAGCTCATTAATGATTTTCGGGCGATTCTTGTACACTGTTGCTTTACTTGCTTCCCAGAAGAAAAATTCTGGTGATGTTAAATCAGGTGACCTTGGTGGCCAAAGTCCTTTCGAAATAATCCATTCACCAAAAATCTCTTGAAGTAGCGCCATGGTGAAGCGCGAAGTATGCGCTGTAATTCCATCTTGATGAAAGTATGAATTATTAATTTCACTTTCAGTGAGTTGACCTACAAATGGATGGACAATATTTGAGCAATATCACTCGGTGTTGATGGTGTCTTCAAAAACATATCGGTCCCATAATACGCTTTCTTGAAATTGCTATCCATACTGCAACATTTACGGGATGCAGAGGTTGCTCATGCGTCGCATGTGGAATCTCAGTGCTCCATAACCTTATGTTTTGTAAATTTATGTGTCCAGACAGATGAAACGAAGCCTCGCCAGCGTAAAAACACCCATCCAGCACTTTTTCGGCAACACAGTTTTCAAACCAATGACAATAATGAAGCCTTTTAGCATGATCCGTAATGTTCAATTCTTGAGTGGTCAGCATTTTGTATGGAATGAAATTTTATTTCCTTTTAACAGCCGTGTGAACGCTTCCTAGGCTGATTTCCGTTTCCTGTGACAATTTGCGTAAATCTTTGGCGGGCTTGCCAACAGATTATCAGAAACATTGGAGAGTATTTCGTCTGAAAGAACAGTAGGCCTACCGCTTCTTTCTGCGTCTTCCACTGAGCCTGTGTTTCTAAATTTTCTTATCAAATCCTGCACAGTGTCACAATCTGGAACAACAGTATTTGGAAAAGTTTCACTGAACTTCTGTTTCACAGTATCTGTGTATTTGTTTCTATATATATAAGGAAAGGCAGTGAGAAAGACATACATTCATACGTTTAGATGCCTCTTAGTCTATACATTCAGACATTAATAAGCTCATCTGGATCAATATTGCAAGATATCTGTCCAAGTACCAAAGAGATCCTTATAATTACAAAGATAATGAAGCGTAATCGCTTCTGACACCAAGACAAGTAAAATGTCAAGGCCACTTACATCATTCTCATCACTGTCGTAGCAATCACTTCGAAAGTGACACGAAAATATTTGTAACAACTGATATAATTGAACATCACTGAAACTGAATAAAAGAATTATCGAAAGCCTGACTGGTCCTAAATCTCCGAGTGACTTTCCTATTTCAAAATTTCCTGATTAATCTACTCTTGACTGGTTATTTCCGCCTTCAATCTCAAATTCTATCAATTGTCCGGTCTTATATTTAATCCTCTCTTAGCTTCGGATTTAGTACACTAGATTACATGTTCAACTAATTTACTTGCATACCACTCTAAATTTCCTTTTATCTATTTCAAGGCAGCTGTAATAGAACAATGGGTTTTTTTAATACGTTATCTAAAACGAAATTTGGCGTCGAATGTTATTCCATTTTATTTACTGTTGTGCTGCTTTCCTTGTCTCCTCTCCCAAGTTACAGGACTCTTATCATGCATTGGTAAAGCTAAAATATCCATCTCTTTGGTTCCGATTAAGACAAACGTTTCAAAAAACCTAATTATGTGAAGAGTGTTAATAATTCTATTTTTCGACATCGACAACAAAACTCTCTATAACAAATCAAAGGAGATGTTATATACAGAGAGCACCCCACAAAAATCTCATGTTGCACATACCATAGCAATACGATGGAAAATCTAGTGTTGTAATAATGATAAGCAGTAATCATAAAGAAAAAAATATTTGATTGCTTGTCAGTTCACAGTTTCATTTCTCGAGAAGGCGAGGTGTGATAACCTTCCAGAAAACTTCTCACAGTGCAACATAGAATATTTCAAGGATCCTTTCACTTCCATCGGCAGATCGAGAAATTAATCTTTTGTAACTAAACACTTTCAAACTTCGGACACTGGTAGAATGTGTCAAATAAAACATCTTTTACTCTTAGCGGGAGGAAGTTTTTCCGAAAATAGTAGCTGAAAAACAGGGAAAAACCCTAAAAGCAGTAGAAATGCACGAACGATTATGGTGGTGTCGTGAAGTAAACGTACTTCAGATACACTCGTTTATTCATACGAACGTAACTGAGATGAAATATGTCATAAATAACAGTGACAAACGAAATATACACCGCCGGAGGTTGTTGTTGACAAACAACAGCAGTAATTTTATTCAGCTGAATACACGTCTTCGATTGGTTGAAATTACCGAAATACGACAACTTTAACACGAAATAACTTCGTAAATAGAAACTTTTATCAACAACGCTAAGAGTAAAAGATGGTTTATATGACACATTCTACCAGTGTCTGAAGTTTGAAAGTGTTTAGTTACAAAAAATTAATTTCTCGATCTGCCGATGAAAGGGAAAAGATCCGAGAGGAGAGTAAAGACAAAACTCGAACT
This sequence comes from Octopus bimaculoides, assembly GCF_046866305.1. Lineage (NCBI taxonomy): Eukaryota > Metazoa > Mollusca > Cephalopoda > Octopoda > Octopodidae > Octopus > Octopus bimaculoides. The sequence continues at coordinate 7,375,110 of NC_142929.1, forward strand.
CAGTAACTGATAGGTGACTCATTCGAAACCTTACAAATCAAGCACATATTCAATTTGAGAGATTTGAACATGTATCGAGAAAAGATGGAACAGCTATGTAAGAAATATTATTCGATATTCTAACGAAGCTACTGAAAAATGAAACGAAATATTTCTTTATAACACTATATTCAAATGTTCAAGACCCTCCAGTGTGGATAACCTTGTTTGTTTGGCTACTCTTTTTTCTTACAGAGAATAAAAGAAAAAGATTTGAAAAAAAAAATTATGACTGCAATATTCTTCAGTTAACTTAAAATAGCAAAGCAATTTCAACTCGATGCTTAAATGTTATTAAAATTATATAACGACAATCAATAGAAACTATAATAAATAATGTAATAATGTACTGCATATCTTTAAAGAAACACAAGGCAGCACAATTCAGATCTGTGAAAATAGGCAAAGGATATATATATATATATATATATATATATATATATATATAAGAATTTAAGGAATGGAGAAAACGCATATTATAATTGCATAATTTATTCCTGCATATGTTTCAAAGGATTACAACCTGTGTGATCCATAGGGATCTTTGATATTAAAATTGTAACCTTCTCATCAGGGAAAGCATGGGAATCATCTTAAACGTAAGACATTATGACCTATGGATCACACAGGTTGTAATCCTTTGAAACATATGTAGGAATAAAGTATGCAATTATAACATGCGTTTTCTCCATTCCTTAAATTCTTAAATATATTCAAATACCCAAAATTTCAAGGAGTTCCTGCCTTAAAAACAGGAACTAAACCACAGTTGTTTTGTGTTCTTTGCTACATTGGTTTCTATTAACCCATTTATTCTATCAGAAAATTTTTTATTGATTAAGATAGAAGAAATACACATAATTATATATATATATATATATATATATATATATATATATATATATATATATATATATATATATATATATATATATATATATATATATATGTACATATGTACGTACATAAATCAATGTAGATAGATAGATAGATAGATAGATAGATAGATAGATAGATAGATAGATAGATAGATATGCCGTTGGTCGAATATACGGGACAAGCAAACTCGATATTTCGATATTATTCATGAATACATAATGTTATGTTGTCTTACATGTTTATATAAATTAACGCACATGCACACATATACATACATAAGTGCATACATATATACTTACATATTATATGTAAACCTGTAACGGTTTGTATTTATTAGGAAATCATTTCACATGAATCATTATTTTTCGTTTAGAATAAATATTTCCGTTGCATATGATCGGTTTTCCGTAGCCAAAATATAAATGGTAGTCTCTCACAGAAATTGAAAATTTCTTATCTTCCATAGATGTAACAATTAATTTCATCTCTTTTCACTTTTTATTAATGAATTGCAATTGATATCATTTATTCCACAACGTTGCCTAATTATCAGTGAAAATTAAAATTGTGCTAAAAGGCCCTTAGTCAGGAGAACGGTCAGTGCTATTACCCTATACAGGACCTCCGTCACGAGTGAGATTTAGACGGTAGGGACCTTGAAACCAGAGATCTGGAACGTGTGATAGTAAGAGCGCAGGTGGATAAAGTCTACCATAAAGTGACTTCAACGCAAAATACGAGGAACAATATCGTATATCTCAAAGGCATTGTTTCTGATTTCTTCTGTTGCTTCCAAAAATATAAAAGTGAAAGATGACTTCGATTGGATTTGAACTCAGAAAGCAGTAGTTGGCACAAATACTGCATGCACTCTACCTGACGCAGAAGTAACTCAGCCAATTCGCAACCTGTAATCGGGTTGTGTGTGCGCGCGCGTGTATGTGTTTAAATTTGTGCGTTCTTTATTTTTTTGTTTTTTGTTTTTTTGGAAACCAAGTTTGAGAAAGGCAACGGGAAATTCATTGATGAATATGTGACTCGCTACTAAGACTAGAGTCAACTTTTACTTTCTGTAAATTTCGTGTTAACTGGGAATTTTAGTTTCTCCAGACGGTTTAATCAGCCAATAAAAAAATATTTTCATCCAGTATAAATTACTAGCTAAATATTCCTTTTTTTAATGATGTTCCTTGTCTACTTTGTATTTAAACTTCACAGGGAAATCTTTATTTTACTGTGTGAATAGCACAAATATGCATATACATACATACATATATATATATATATATATATATATATATATATATATATATATATATATGTATATATATATCAATGAAAAATATTTCAATACAAATGTATTAATACAAATGTATCAATTTCCAGCAAAAAATAGCCCTATAAGGGTATATATATAAATTCATAAGAGTAGTACAACAAGGTACCGATATTTACTGGACAATAGCAATCGATATAAATACGACGCTGTTGTATAGATTCACTGCGTATATACTGGCAAAAATGCGTGTGTGCAACAAAACATGAAAAACTTGTCTTACCTTAGGAAGAACATTAGAAAATGAACAACCCAGATTAAGGATAATGCAGTACCCAGGTTTCAGACTTTTCAAATACGTTTCACAACGTAAATCTGATTAGTCCTCATCACATACGCATTTTTGCCAGTATATACGCAGTGAAGCTATACAACAGCGTCGTATTTATATCGATTGCTATTGTCCAGTAAATATCGGTACCTTGTTGTACTACTCTTATGAATATATATATATATATATATATATATATATATATATATATATATATATATATATATATATATATATATATATACATGCATGCATACAGTAACAAACACCTATATATATATACATGCATATATATACATATATATATATATATATATTTATATATAAGTATACATACATACTCACACAAACATCTATATATATACATATATATATACAGAAGGGTTTACATGAGTATAATATGAGCCCCGAATTTATGCGTATATGTAATGCAATTAAGCCTGCATGTATAACACTTCTTTCATTCTGTAGGTATTTTCCTATTTTACTTTCGGCTAACTTTTCTTCATTCTTTCATTTTGGACTTCCTTTTTCTCTCATTCCAACAGTTATATATGTGTGTGCGTCATTTAGTGTATATGTATTTGCAAATAAAACCATATTCATATTCACTTATGTATGGTATATATGCATGCACGTGCTTGTTATATATATACATATATATACACATACATCTACGAAATGAAACACCCGTACATATTTCATATAATATTTGTCTGCATTCGTGCTTTTAGGTATGTATGTAATTGTCTATGTATATGTATCCACGTATGTGCATGGTTTAATTCTCTTCAGCGGATATTTTTGGAACATCAAAGCTAGAAATCAATTCATTTTAAGACGAATAATTACCTCCATTATTTTAATTCACACTTTTTACTAGTTCTAGCAAAAAGATTTCTTCAGCAATTAATTGCCTTAAGATCACCGTACTATTGTAATACTTGATGGCCTCCGCTTGTAGAACATCTACAAGTTTAGAGCATAAAATCCTCTTTAATCTAATATCTGAAATTATTTCCATATTTTCTACAATTTATGCCATTATTTATCTGTAGCGTGTATTTTGAAAGGCAATTTCATCATACTTTATTTATCACTTATATGTGTCTACTTTGAAAGGTAAATATATATTTTGAAATGAAAATCTGTGAGGCTATTGACGAACCGAAAGATGGTTCTAAATTGATTGAATCCACTGCAGTGTACGACTTTGAAAGTTACTTAACTTTTTCTTTTGATCGGTCTATATTTACAAAGTAATGCTTTATTACTTTCCTAAGTGCTTGGAAATTACAAAGATGTGTTGATTTCAGTAGTTAAATTCTAAACCTTTGTTATTCCTCTTCAACAGTCATTCCAATAACCCTACCCATTGGTTGTTATTTCGTTTAAACAGAAATACGACTGCGTTGTCACGCACAGAGACTAATATCACGTGAACAAATTACTGAACTTAGAGATATCGTACTATGATCAGAAGGGGGAGTTATCAGAACAGATAATATCATTGGTTTAATTCCTCTTCTTTATATAAATTATCAAGAGCTATTATATGTGGTGCATAGACGATACTATTTAGAATTTATGACGTGGCATAATTATATTTTCAATGTTTTGAATGTTATGCATATACATACATATACATGTACATACATATACATGTACATACGTATACATGTATATATATATACATACATGTACATACAAACATATACATATACATATAAATATATATACATACATACATACATACATGCATACATACATACATACATACATAAATACATACATATATATCAGTCGCTATGCTTGACCGCTAATTCAATTAGGTCTTTTTTTTCTATTCTCTCTCTGTTTATTTTCTCTTATTCCTTTTTGTTCAAGAGCATAGGCTCGAAAGTAAAAAAACTCTTTTGCTTTCCTGATTGTCAAACTAATACACCTGCTTGGTATTCATATACCTGTCTTCGTCTTTTGTTTTTCAGTAAATTTCAACCACACACACACACACCTACACACACACACACATATACATTGAAAGATGATACACACACACACATGCACACACACAGCCAACAGATGAGATTCAGAGATGTTCAATATAGAAACCACTGAGAAGTGTTCAAATGACATTTGTACTGACGCTGATATTTTTATCGAGGACCAAGTTCTCTGGGGTAAAGAGTGGGTGTAAGACGAACCCAGCTGAGCTGATAAGGAGATGATAATGAAAATAAACATTTTGACACGGTTGGGTTTCATATACAAAATCTATATACATGCATAGATAAAAGTTATATATAGGGACGTATCTACAGAGAGAAACCAAAAATAGTGAAATTGATCAGATGAACGTCCATATATAAGCAAAGATATATTTATATATATATACAGAGTAGATTTACATGGAGTACCAAAGATAAAGAACATTAAGGGCAGAGGGAATGATATTTCAGATACGACAGCTATCTCTGGAGACTAGGAATTGCTTAAATCTGTAATGTTCGCAGGAGGAATGTACAAAAAGTAAAAAATATGGCACCAGTAGTGGATGCACTTATACCGTATATTACCGTAAATCCAGTCTCCGTCTTCGGGGTGGTTATGAATTATACGATTTTTTACTTTTTTCTATATTCTATCCCAAATATGTTGCACAGGATTATCGTTTTAGCTGATTCTGTAAACACAGACAATTTTACTCCAACAGGAGTTACAGCATTGAGATACTGTATAGGAATTTAATGATGTTTTATGAACTAAGCTATTTATATTTTATGATAGTGATTTGTAATAAAGACTGTTCTCGTGCAAAAATTCTTTTATCAGTCTATCTATTTACCTGTCTATTTATCTATCTATCCAGCTATCTATCAAACCGCCTGTCTGTCTGTCAGTTCACAACAAACATATATGAAAATATAATTACATACCCATGCATATATGTTTCTATGCATGAATGTATGTATGTGTGTGTGCGTGTGCGTTTGCGTGTGTGCGCGTGCGAGTTGTGTGTATATCTTTATGTATAGCTGCATGTATGTATATATGTCTTTATGTATGTATAGATTGTGCGATGTGTACAGATTGTGTATATATTAAGAAAGAAGAGGTAATCAGAATTTGGAAAAAACTCACTCAAGTGACCAACACGCACAAGTCACACAATCTCCCAGACACATACACATAAACACGCACACACATACACAGACACACAGACACAGACACACACACGTGCGCACGCACACACACATACACACACATTAAAAAAAACCTTCCAAAACAGTTTGACAGATTTTATTTTCTGCGGTTGAGTAACATGAAACTCGATCGAAAATACGATCAGTCACACAATGACCAAAAGAAATTTATTTCAATTCATAAAAAATTTTGACCTTTTTAACCTGTCGTCATTTTCAACCGTTTTAGAAAAAAAACCTATCCTACTTTCTCTCTTTCTTCCTTTTTCTTTCGTTGTTTTTCCATTTCTCTCTCTAAGCAAACCACTAAAAGTTCAGCACGTATACACACACATATAGATCCCAAATGCCAAAGGACAACTCAACCGCTTCCAAACCATCCTTTCCCGAAAACCCAAGAAAACAAATTCAACTCCAGATGTTTTTTTTTTTTTTTAACTAACTCAAGAAAGCAGTAGGTCCCTAACAAAGAAAGAAAGCTTCATCTTTAGAATATTAGTAACAAAAATGCTAAATGCTGCCTGAAGATGTTTAGAATAAAATATTGTATATTTTTGCCTTTCTCTAAAGTGCATGTCACATAGACAATTTCTGCTGCCGAAAATCATTTGCTTTTACAGATTGTCACTAACCTTCACTTACATATCCACCAGAAAAAATAACAGCCAGTGCCTATGTGAATTTGTAATAAAAGCATAAAGTGTAATGCGATGCAATATTCAAAGCAGTACTTCATAGATATTCTCCTTTTCGCTGATTTTTGAAGAGATGTCCACGTCCCGTAGGACATCTACCTCCGCTGACTTAACACGATTATATTAGGTCTTTTACGTCTGTAGAAGGCGTAATTCTTCTTGAAACATTCTGCGCATTGTTCTATATATGTGTCTCTATTTTCTTGCATACGTATGTACTTATAATATGCGTGTTTGCGATTATAGACAGACAGACAGACAGATAGATAGATAGATAGATAGATAGATAGATAGATAGATAGATACCCGGAGAGGAGCTTTGGAAAGTACGCTAGAAGGCTTTTAAGCAGATAATACTACATGTAAAAAAGGCGGTGAGCTGGCAGAATCGTTAGCACGCCGGGCGAAATGCTTAGCGTTATTTCGTCTGCTGCTACGTTCTGAGTTCAAATTCCGCGGAGGTCGACTTTGCCTTTCATTATTTCGGGGTCGATAAATTAAGAACCAGTTGCGTACTGGGGTGCAATCTAATCGACTGTCCCCCCCTCCCCAAAAATTTCGGGCCTTGTGCCTAGAGTAGAAAAGAATATTACAAGTAGATATATGTGTGTGTGTGTGTATATATATATATATATATATATATATATATATATATATATATACCGGAGTAAGCACACGAAATGTGCAACAAGGTGGATAAAAGAGTACTCGAATACCAGAGGTAGAGTAATATGCTTTATTTAAAAGTAGCAGAAATATAACAAAAAAACCGTTACTCTGAGTTTCACGTTCCCGTTCATCGGACAGTTTTGTTATATATATATTGAGAGCAAGCGAGAGAGATATCATATGCGTTTGTTTGGCGGCATTTAATAACTCCTCGTTTCACCTCATAGTATAAACATTTCATTCTACTCGTATAGCAATCATTAAGTAATAAGAAATGGTAGTCATTTATTGTACTCATGTTTTATTCCAATCATTTTCTAATAAACATTGTATATTTTATAAAAGGACTATTCTGTGTTAACGTTAAATATTTGCCGTAAATACTCGTACTTTAAACTGTTAGTGATACATGCCCGTTACTATCTACGGTTGCAGTAAGTTACATATACATATTTTCCACTCGCAGGTTAAAGGGAAATCTTACTCATTCAAATCTTATTTGCTACTCATTGCATACAAAAATAAAACAAATCAAAATTATCGGAGACCAAAATGATAGCATTTAGAAGAAACAATATCTTCGCCGATGAAGATGATAATAGTCTGAGATATTATAATTGCATTAACAAGCAAGCTGAAGCATTTGCAACATAGTACAGTGATATATAAGTGTTGCTAGTATTGTGTAAATTAAAGCTAAGAAGTTAATTCCTTATCTTGTAGCTTGAATATTCTTCATATTCACGTGAGAAATTATGGAGATTGACCTTAACAAAAATCAATAGTTCTAGGGTTTACATGTTTACTTACATGCACACACACACACATACACACACACACATATATATATGTATATATACATACATATATTTATATATATATACATGCATATACATATATATACACATACATATATATATATATAAAATTTATATACATATATATGTATATATATATATACATGTATATATACGCATACAGATACATATATATATATATATATATATATATATATATATATATTTATAAACATAATTAAGGGATCAGCAAGCATTTGCTTCACCATATACCGAAGTTCAGAAATAGCAGCTAAAAAAGCTGAGACTCCAACAGATAGCATTACTTGTAACTCACAAAGGCAAAAACAAGAAAAAAAACAATGAAAACTAACCATTTAAAGTTAATCATAGACGCGTTTCTGGATTATGAATGATAAAATTCAATTTCCGTCATCGGTATGATATTCCAGTAGTACATTCGACTACGCTAACAAACCGCGCAAGTATGAATGAGGGAACATTATGCCTCGACACAATCTGAAAGCATAACCGAACTTACCTCGGCCAGCCATTCCACTACTTCCTTCTCAAGAAATTACCGTGTGCGTTACAAACAATACCGCAGAAGCTTTGCGTTTACTGTCAGGGAGTGAATAATTATTACAAATTAAAAGGGTAAAGATTTATCAATTTATTAATTTATTAATAAATCAACAATTAACAATTTTTACCAAGCCCTTCGGTATGCTATTTCTGAACTTCGGTATATAGTGAAGCAAATGCTTGCTGATCCCTTAATTATGTTTATAAATGTATGGGAACTTTTAAATAAGTTCTCCACCGCTTAATGGTGCTTACATACCGAAGGGCTTGGTAAAAATTGTTAGTTGTTGATTTAGTAATAAATTAATAAATTGATAAATCTTTACCCTTTTAATTTGTAATAATTATATATATATATATATATATATATATATATATATATATATATATATATATATATAAAATATTTGTATACATATATATATATATGTATATATATACATATATAT
>NC_142929.1:7386532-7409032 GCF_046866305.1 Octopus bimaculoides
AGGATCGCTGTTTCGATTCCCAGACCGGGCGTTGTGAGTGTTTATTGAGCGAAGACACCTAAATCTCCACGAGGCTCCGGCAGGGGATGCTGGCGAACCCTGCTGTATTCTTCCACCACAACTTTCTCTCACTCTTACTTCCTGTTTCTGTTGTGCCTGTAATTCAAAGGGTCAGCCTTGTCACACTGTGTTACGCTGAATATCCCCGAGAACTACCTTAAGGGTACACGTGTCTGTGGAGTGCTCAGCCACTTGCACGTTAATTTCGCGAGCAGGCTGTTCCGTTGATCGGATCAACTGGGTCCCTCGACGTCGTAAGCGACGGAGTGCCAACAGCAACACATTATCTTAACCTTAACACAAAGTCTCAGAGATCGCAATGCGATTGCATGTAGATGTTTAACTCAATGTCTCCTGTGATTGCAGTGATTTAGTCGCGATCCCCACCGCCAATTTATTCAGACAGAATGCGAATTATATTACAGTATACAATATGTCCGTATTGAGTTTGATTTGGAGAAGCATGGCATAAGATTTATTGCACGTTAAGCGACCATCTTACCAAAAATATACATAGATATACATGCATATGTCACATCATAAGCTTCTTTATTCTATAGTGTTGACCTGTTGCTGGTGAGTCGGAGCCATTGTATTTGTCGATAGCATGACACGGTTCTCGTTGGACTTACTTTCTGGTTAAAGTCATCGTGCAAGTTAGTCCTGTTTCTAACGACAGAATTTGTCCATATATTTCAAGTTTTCCTTGAGCTGGTTCATATCAAGCAGTGCCTTACAACAAACAACGCACGCAGACTTTTCAAAGTTGTTAATAATCTTACTAATACTGATTACGCTGGCTTTTTTTATCATTCACATTAATATTTACGACATTTATCTATTTTGTGCTTTCTGTTGTTCAACTGTGTTTATGCTAGAAGCTTTGTCTGGATATTTCATATCCATATTGATGCTTTAAGTCTTTTTTGATCTATGAAAATTTGTGTCATCTTTCATTCCGTTATTGCTGCTGCTGCTACTACTACTACTACTACTACTACTACTACTACTACTACTACTACTACTACTACTACTACTACTACTGTTACCGCTGACACCACCACCACCACCATCACTGTGTCGGCGTCTTGCAGCACGTTTAAATAATGTAAATGGCCAATGGCAGGAACCAAAGTGGTTAGATAAAACAATGTTTTGGAGTCCGAAGTATTTGGTTCTTAACATGAGACAAAGAAAAATTGTCTGAGAGATAATACTAGAAAGTAATTACTTATAAAACTAATCTTTTAAAAGTGTGCATCCAAGACAACTCTTCTTTTTGATTTCGACACAAGGTCCGCAATTCTGAGGATAGATGTTAGAGGATATCGTCAACCCAAGTATTCCATTGTTATTTTAGAAAGAGTGAAAGGTAAGGTTCACTTCGGGTGGATTTGAATTCAGATGTAAAAAAGCTGGGAAGAATGTCTCACAGCAATTCCTTCGATAGCCTAGAAATTCAGCCTCGTTGCTACTCCGCCAATAATAATTGTAAGTTGTTTTTTTTTTATTTTTGAGAAAAGACTTGTCATATGATGAATGTTGCAACCCTAGCTGACAAAAATACATCTCTGAAAGCGTTTTGAAAACTGAGCAAAGATAAAGCTTCGGAGATTAAAATCAGAAGAACGTGGCATCACAAAGCAACAATATTACCTATTGTTATTGGAGCACTTTGAATTATACCAAGAGGAGTAAATAAATATGGAGACCAAAATCCTAACACTCCCACCAAAATTAAACAGCCTGATTTAAATTATGAGTACCTCATATATATTATACGCAAATTACCCTCCATGTAAATCTAGTCTTATTCATTCAGTGTTTTATTTTATACAGGACTTAGTTTTTTCAATTGCGTGGCATCTCACTCGTTAACATCTTTAGATGCAGCTCTTATCCCTTGTCAACTCTGATTGAGACATGTCTGCAAATTGTATGAATTCAAACAAATCTAAAGTGTAATAATAATAATAATAATAATAATAATAATAATAATAATAATAATAATAATAATAATAATAATAAGAGGGGCGCTAGCGGGACTCACATTGTTGGTGCTTGTGAAAGTTTTGCGCAGAAAGAGTACAAGCCCAGACACGACAAGGTAGCCCAAAACCTTCACTGGCTACTATGCCGGAAGTATGGATACGAGGTAACGGGTGCTTGGTACGAATATACACCCAAAATGTAATGGATGAAAAGTGGAAGGCTTCCAGACAGACAGACAAGGTGTTAAAGCACCGAAGGTCGGATATAGTAACCTATAGAAAGGACAAACAAAAGTGGCTAATAGTCGACGTAGCAGTGCCTGGAGATCAACATATCATGAAAGAAAGAGAAAAGATTGATAAATATGGAGAACTGGGAATTGAGATCGCCAAGATGTGGCAGCTACGAGAGTCAAACATAAAGGCTGTCCCTACTGCCATCGGAGCTTTGGGGGTCAATACCACCCAAACTGAAGAAACATCTGGAAACTTTAGAAATACTCTAAAATCGAGATTTATTGCAAACGTCGGCATTACTTAGAATTGCATATTGCGTACAGTATTGTCTGTCTGATGTCCTCGTTGTGACTTAACAGACAGTACAAAGCCCTGATAGACACAACATCTTCAATGAACACCATCAAGATGCACCACCCAAAATCTGACATAGAAAGATTTTATATACAACGTATTGAAGGTGGTAGACGACTTAAACAGCTAGGAAACTACTATAAAATAAACACCAAAGGATTACAAAAATACCTACTACAGAAGCAAGGAAACTGATACAAAAAGCCACAAAACACGAACAAAACGAAAAACAGTTTGCTGTGTTTAAGGAAACTGAAAATTAACATGCTCTCCTTCTAATGAAGACAATTTCTTGACGGTATTTTGTTGTCGTCTGTTGTATGTCTGTATGTCTGATTTCGTCTTCCCTTACTCTCCGTAAGCGCTTATTGTTTTGTACTTCTTCTATCTTTGACTCTTTTGGTCAATCAATCAGCACCTATCTGCATATCATTAACCAGACAACCTTAAACGCTAAAGGTCTTTATGTGAAAACACATGGGTCTTATGGATATTAGAGCCCATCCCTTCGACAAGAAACCAAACTCCAAACGCCATGCTAACGTATTTCTGGAGACACGTTACGTCGGCGGACTATATTAACTCATAGACAAAACGTAGGTTTTAACCATATTTATTCGACTATTCAGTAGCAGATTTCTTTGTTAGCCTGTTTCTCGTAGACATTCGCCATTCACGATCACTTCTCAATGTTACTTTACCTGAAGATCTGATCACAATCAAATCCTGAGTACCTGAAGGTAACATCCGTCCAGTGTTATGACACGGCTGTCCAATATCAACATAATTCTCTAGGTCCCTATCTATAAACCACTGACTTGTCCATCTTGTTTCGTGATCAATTTTACAACGACATGAGGGGGAAGATGACTATGTACATAAGGCGGTTTTTGTGACCCAGCTCGAGCAGGATGCATCTCAGTAACTTCTATCGCTGTTGCAATAGCTGTAACAGAAGATATGTCTTAAAGAGAAGGGGGTTTATCTTTGATGGATTGCTTGCTCTGTGCAAAATATTTCCGATTGGTGCACATTTTTATTTTTCATTATACCTTCTGGAAAGTTGAAGGCCCTTTAATATTATTTCCAAACACCCATATACTAACACAACTACATTTTCTGTTCTGTGCCACCACTCTAACTATTAGATCTGACTGACCTAACCTCCGCTCCCTCAACCCTTGCAATATTTGGAAGTTATCAAGACTAAAATTTTCATACAGGAGACTACTACACTATTACAAACCTGACTGTTTCATGCCAAACATTTAATACGAAACAAAAGGACCCAACATCATTATAAATATCCCTGACAGTAACACCTGTCTTCTTTTTCCTCGTATATTGCAGCTCAAGTCTTTAGGTATGTGTGCGGGAAACCATCTCAAACTCTATTCTCGATTTCTTTTGAGGTCTTAAATATCAATCGTATACATCCTAATACAAATCATAGTTTTCTTTCGAAGATGTATGGAAACTTACTCGGTTTCTTAACAAAGCAACGCATTTCATCGTCGGCTTTTCCCATGCATGGATATCATTTCTGCAGGCAAAGATTAGATCTCTAAGTCACATACATCTCCCTTACATGTTTAAATCTCGGGTTGGCGTCCAATATTAACAAAAAGAAGTCGCTACAATTGTGTGTGCAGGTTGTTAATATCCCATAAATCTAAAAATTTTTCTTGTGAAACTATGGTTGTGTTTATTGGTGTAACTGACATATTATTATTTTTCTGTTTAACTCTTTTAAAATATCATTATCTTTTCAAAGATTGTTTTGTAGCTAGCACCATCTACTGGTGTCTCACAAAGACATATTGAACCACTAATAGATTTCGAGATTATTTCATATATCCATTTCAAATTTTAGCACAATGCCAGCAGTTTCTGGGAAAGGTGCTAGGCAAATTACATCGACCCCAGTACTCAACTGTTTCTCATTTTATCGACCCCGAAAAGATGGAAGGCAAAGTCGACCTCGGTTGAATTTGAACTCAGAAAGACGGACGAAATGCCACTAAGTATTTTGCCTGGCGTGCAAACGATTCTACCAACTCGCAGATATTATATTCTTCATTGAAAGTTATTTTACCACTGAGTACATACACTCATTGAGCAGCTAACTTTTTCCTTTTGTTATTGTGTTCAGTGTTCTTGCATTAATTTACATTTTTGGTGGCCATTTGCTTTTCTTCGTAGAATCCTTCTTATTTATCAAAGCACCAAACGTGTCAGGCATGTTTATATGGAAAGAGTCCAGTCCGTTCCTGTAGCGTCACGAAAGAAAAGTCATTAAAATATATTGTTTGCTGTTTTCATCAGCGCTTGGTAAATAATATTCAAACTTTCAGAGCAAGCAAACACACGTCCTATCGGCTAAAATATAATAATAATAATAATAATAATAATAATAATAATAATAATAATAATAATAATAGCAATTTATTTCATTGTTGTTAGAGGTGCTAGACGTCGGGGAAACCGAAAAGACGGAATGTGAAAGAAAACAACAAATAAAAAGAGTAATGAATTTGCTTTGAGATCAACAAAACTATAAAGACAGTAATAAGCTGATAATAATAAATAACTATGGGAGTATTGGGAAACAAAATAGTAAAACATTAATATAACCATATCTCAAGCACTCTATTGCATCATGCCAAAGCATCGTTATTTCTTGCAATGAGCAAGTAATAAAATAGAAATGAACAATTGTTCAGAATATTGAAATCACACAGGTAATATTTATGACTAAGATTTATCCAATAAATATGCTTGTTCAATCTCAAATATATAAGCAGGAAGTTTTATATGCATGCCAAGGACTCTTATTATAAGAACATAAACATTTCAGAATCTATAAAGCGGTATCTAGTACGAATCGTCCATTCAAATTCTACGATAATATCGCTTTCATTCTTTATATAAGCTTTAACACGTACATATAGACAAATACACATTTGTAAAAGCACACGGTTGTGTGTGTGTGTGTGTGTGTGTGTGTGTGGGTGTGTGTGTAGTGCGTGTGTGTGTGTGTGTGTGTATGTGTGTGTGTGTAGTGCGTGTGCGTGTGTGTGTGTGTGTGTGTATGTGTGTGTGTGTGTGTGTAGTGCGTGTGCGTGTGCGTGTGTGTGTATGTATGTGTGTATGTGTGTGTGTGTGTGTGTGTGTGTGAGCGGGTGTTTATTTGCATCCATCTATGTGGAGGACACGTCCTCATCGTCAGATGTCGAGAGTTTGAACAATTAATTTTAAAGTAATTTAAAATAGTTTCTACCTGTAAGTCTTCCATTGCTCAGCTCAGGTCGTTTGCGCTATCAAAGCAACACTTTCTCTCTTTCGGGTATAGAGATATGAAATATCCACTTACACTCTCCATTCCATCCGGAGAATCTGCACCAACGTCCACGACAGAGCTTACACAATTGGGGCCCGTAACGTACTCAAACACCCAACAGAATCCGTCCAAAAGGAAAAATCACCTGTCTTACTATTACCACCAGTGGTACACCTTCTTAATGAAACTCAAATCTCTGAACACCGATAGCTCGTATGTAGCACTCTAGTCTTAGCTGAGCCGAACACCGAGCAGAGAATTCCTGCTACTGGTCGAGAATGCATCTTATTCGTATTACTAATCCGAGACCCATTTGTAACATGTCATTATAAAATCGGTTAGTACCCAGCAAGTAACTTCTGCCATTAAGCTTTCAGACTCTACAAAAAGGTTACTAATTAACTAATTGATGCCAGCATGTTACCTAAACGCCCACGTACGGTTCCAATGAAAAGAACTTGTGTCATTGAAAGTAGCGTCGTCCAGAGTGCCAACAAAATCACGCCAACTTTCTCTTTGCAACATTTGAACCGAACAATAAAGTAAATGATATCGCTTTGATTGTAAAGCAATCACGTCGCCTAAATAAAGGTCTAATATCTTGATGCTGTTTTATTTTTCTTTAATTCTTTCCGCTTAGTCTCCGAACATCCGACGTGGTCAACGTCTCTTACGCCGATGAAACCTTAAGTAATGTGATGCCGAGTCAAAGGTTTCGGGATCAGTGTATATGAATATTAGTGCATATATATCAGTGTGTATATATAAACGCATATAAACGCATATGTGTACGTATATACATAGCTAAATATTTATCTGGGTGTTCTTGAGATTACAATGGCCATAACGGCTGAGGTCCAAATAATACACAGCACACAGATTTCAATATTGTATGTAGGGTGTATACTATGAGTGGATGTTGAAGGATCCAATATTTTCTGGTTTTCTTTTTTTGCTTCCATATGTTAACTTTATTTCGTGGTTCAGCAAATTGTGGAGGACGATTTGAAGGGCTAAAGAGAATATCATGAGAAAACGAATACGGTTTTCTGTTTGTATGTGTGTTTACTGGGGTGTGCATGTATGCATGTCCGCGAATATGCCTTCTTTTATTCTTTTACTTGTTTCAGTAATTTGACTGAAGGGGTTTTAATCGAACAAATCGACCCCAGGATTTATTTTTAAGCCTAGAACTTATTCTACTGGTCCCTTTTGCTGAACCTCTAAGTTACGGGGATATAAACACACCAACACTGGCTGTCAAGTGGTGATAGAGGGACAAACACAGACAGACACACACACACACATACACACACACACACACACACACACACACACAGGCGGTACCATAGCCAATGAGCGTTATCCGAGACGTGATTATTGCTAGTTGAAAATATATAGCACGGGCTTCCTTTAGTTTCCGTCTACCAAATCTACTCACAAGGTTTTGGTCGACCGAAGGTTATAGTAGGAGACACTTTCCCGGGGTGCCAGGCAGTGGGACTGAACCCGGCACAATGTGGTTGGGAAGCAAGCTTCTTACCACACATAGGACGTTTCATGGTCACAGTTACAGAATAAGCTATATTTACAATAGATATTATTCATACATTTACCCCAAACCAATTTATTATCCGTTTTTCTGATTATTAAATATTGCCCTTGTTGTGAATACATAAGCTTATCGTTAAAACATGTCTCACGCGTTGATATATTACATTTCATTTTTAGAAAATAGGGAACTTCCTTCTTTAGCTAGATATTTAACCAAAGTGATCAAAAGTGGAAATCATCGTCAAAGGAATTGTATAGCATTGGGATAATTTTATATCTAAGATGTACATAGAATATTTAACTTAAGAATTATTTCAAACATATGCCCGTCAGAAGTTACGTAGAATCTTTTTGATTGCTACTTCAAATGCTGGTCGTTTTGATGAATGGATATCATAGATGTTTCTAGCATGAAAGTTTTAACAGAGGCCCAGACCGCCGGTAATAATTCATTCCTTTGATTTCTGTGTCATAATAATAATAGTAACAATAACAATAGCAATTATGATGATGATGAGAATCATTATTATTATTATTATTAAGACCACACATCGAGATGTCTCCTGATGTTTGTGAAAGCACTGAGGACCTCCTCAGCAGAGTCAATGAATGTAACTGCTCCCATGACCTGACAGATTGTATTATAGGCAGTATGAATGTAGTATCTCTCTATCCATCCATTGACATTGACTTTGCCGTAGAGAGATGTGTTGAAATTATTTCGGAAAGTGAAGTAACCTTCCGTGAAGTGAACACGAGGGAGCTAGGCCTTCTCCTAAAGCTCGTTTATAATAATGAATACTTAGATCACCACGACCTAACTAGATTCTGCCCCACCAGGTCAGGACGGGGTAGACCACATACGATCACATCAGCTGCTAGAAAAACCACCGCAGAGCGTTGGAAGGGATGGAATACACCCACCCACGACCCAGAGGATAATATCGAAACACGAAAAATGGTTGCACATGCTGTAGGTGCAAGTCTGAAGACCACCCTGCAGAACCATATAGTTAAATTCAATGAAAAACTATACATGCAGGTCCAGGGAGCGGCTATTGGTGTCAGTGTGGCCGGAGACGTGGCAAGCCTATTCATGACCTGGTGGGACAAAAAGGTGAAAACAACTCTCGAAGAACACTCAATAACACTCAAACTATACGGGAGATATGTGGATGACATTAACATCGTAGTCAAAACACCATCAAACATTCAGACTGAAGAGAACGAGAAGATCGTGATGGAAAACATCCAGAATATAGCTAATACAATACACCAGAGCATCAAAGTAACAATAGATTACCCAACAAGACACCTAAACATGAGACTCCCAGTACTTGACACAGAACTTTGGCTAGAAACAAGTAATGACAAAGTTCAAATCCTCCACTCACATTATATGAAACCTATATCTTCAAAGTATGTTATCCATAAGAATTCGGCTCTATCACACAGTGTGAAAATCAATATATTAGTAGCCGATTTGGTTAGAATAATGAAAAACATATCCCCCCCTGTGCGATCCATGGGAGGAGCAACAACATATTCAAGACTTCATGCATCGCATGCAATTTTCGGGATACAGCCAGAAAGATAGAATCCGGGTATACAGAGGAGCTAACAAGAAATTTGAGGAGATTGTTGTCAAAGATACAAATGGAACACAACCTAGATACCGTAACAAACAGTGGAATAGACTACAAAGGATTAGTGACAAAACAAACAAAAAGACCACGTGGTACAATACCGACAAGTTCCAGGGAGTAATGTTTGTGGACGCCACGCCACACGGAGAACTGGCCCGCAGATTTCGAAAAATCCTCAAAAGTACCAAGTTGAGGATAAATGTTATAGAAAAACCAGGGAGATCAATTAGATCAATAAGAACAAGGTGTGTTGAGGAGAGTTGCATTGTGTGCAAAAATAGTCCTGGTGCCAACTGCAAAGCCAGAAATGTAGTCTACAAAATAAGCTGTATGGATGGTGAGTGTAAAAACAGAAACACCACATACATAGGTGAGACGGCAAGAAGTTTGGCTGAGCCTGTAAACGAACATTGGAGGGACTATAATAATCAAAAACAAACCTCGGTGCTCTACCAGCATGCCAAAGAACAACATGGTGGTGTACTGAACAGAATTAACATAGAAATCCTGTCTAGACACCCCGGTGACGCATCGTTGCGACAAATACAGGAGTCGGTCCTCATAACTGAAACGCAACCAATTTTAAACACCAAATACACGTAGATGAGGGCCTTACAATTGCCCATGGTTGCATGTGTTGTTCACACATATGATGCGGAATATGAACGTAAATAAATTAATTAAAAAGTCTCTATCTGATCTGATATAAACGAAATTGTTACAAACACACATATGGACGCACATACTTACATATAAGCACGAACACATAAGTGCGTGCACACATATGAGCGTGCACACATACGAGCTTGCACACACTCACATGCTCATACCAAACAGTTTCGAAACAACGCCAAAACAACGCCAGATCATATATTCAAAATAAATGGAAGTGGAGAGACAAGTTACTGAAGAGATTGCAAGAGTGCAATGAAATAATTTAACAAAGAACTATATAAATTAATAAAGGACTGAACCAGTGCGTGTGTTTATTACCGGCATAATGCCTCTCCCAAGGTTTAATTGTATTTCTTTCAACACACGTATCCACATCAAGAATCTTGCACACGAAATACACATACAAAAATTATTATTATTATTATTATTATTATTATTATTATTATTATTATTATTATTATTATTATTACTATTGCTGTTGTTGTTGTTGTTGTTGTTGTTATTATTATTATTATTATTATTTTTATTATTATTATTGTTGTTGTTGTTGCTGTTGTTGTTGTTGTTGTTGTTGTTGTTGTTGTTGTTGTTGTTGTTGTTGTTGTTATTATGGCTTCACACGTGAAATCCTCGCTCGAATCATTGCTGGTGAGTTTTCTCTAATTCTGCTTGTCTTCTGCCGTTTTCGTCCGCTGTAATTGCAATTATTGTTTGGCGGATGTATCCAAGTATCTTCTGAAAGAGTTTCACCCCCCCATTTCAATCTCGGAACGGGCTATCCGCTTCCGTTCCGAAAACTTTCTCGAACATATTTTTCAACCTATTCCTTTTCACAACATGGCCAGCACTTGTCTAAACAGAGGAATGGGTGTCGAAACGCATCTGCTTCTTCGGCTTCAATCCATCGGAAACATGGTAGTCAACCAAGCATATCGGTCGCCACTCCCTTTGACTTTTGCAAAGAACCTACAGACAACAACACCACCATCAACACCACCACCACCACCACCACCACTGCCTTCACGACAACATCACCAACACCCAAAACAGACAAACATATACATTTTGATCGTGTTTGTGTAAATGCATGTGTGTATGTGTCTGTATAGTGGAGGGATGTCTGCGACCTTTTTCAGGTAACTGGATTATTATTTAATTTGAACATACTTCTTCACGTAAGAAATCAGCTTTCTTGGCAATGGTGCTTTTAGTTGGTGGGATTTAAACCAAAATCTGATGACATGCAGTAAAATTAGAATACCGTGCATCCTGTTGCGCCCAATAGTCAAAGGTCGATCACAGTCAACGATGACAAAGGAAACTTCCGTTCGTTCCTGAATTTACTGATTCGGAATTTTCGGCTTGAAAATCTTTTCTCTTTTACTCGTTTCATGCGCCCATGCTGGGGCGCCACCTTGAAGAATTTTTAGTCAAATGAATCGAACCCAGTGCTTATATTTTAAGCCCGGTACTTATTCTGCCGGTTTCTTTTGCCAAAATGTTAGGCAACAGGGACATAAACACACCGACACCGATTGTCAATCCCGGTGGGGGGAACAAAGACACACATTTTGATATATATATGTGTGTAGGTGTATATATATATATATATATATATATATATATATATATATATATATACGACAGGCTTATTTCAGTTTCCGTCCATTAAAGCCACTCACATGGCTTTAGTTCACCTCAGGCTACAGTAGAAGACACGCGCCCTTATTTCGGGCACTAGGATTGAGCCCGGAAACATGCGGTTGGGAAGCAAAGTTGTTACCACACAGCTACGCCTGCGCTTATTTGATATTTAATACATGTTTTTAGTTTCTTTTCAGTTCCATTGTAGCATAATTTTTTTACCATGTTCGTTTTTTAGGAGAATAGATACCATTAATGTTAAATGAAAATTAAAAATCATGTTATCTTAATTAATTATCAGTAATTTTATATTTTATGCAGGAAAAAGAGTCTCCATATGACCTCTACATTATCTCGGTTACAGAATTAAACATCGTCTAGTAAACCGACAGAAGAAATCCAATTGTTTAGAATAAAATTAGTCTCTGGTTACTGTTATTTTTTATACAATCTGTTGTCTCTTTCACTCACAGAAACTTGGTGAACCAGTAACTGACCTATAAGAAACCTTTTATCAATGACCATAATACCCTCCAGTTGCGTTATAAAATAAAATAAATACGTCAATGGAGATCTTTTTAATACCATATTGATGTTTCGTAACGGATTCTACGTTTTACTCGATGACTTTTTATTGAGATTATAATTCTGTTACAAAAAAATTACACAATTTCCTTTAATTCTGAGAAACAAACTATATTTAAAAAAAAAAAAATTCTTCACAAAAAAATTATTAAAAAATCATATAATTTGTTAAAATTATAATTTATTCTTTGATTCTGTTCAAAGTTTTGGGTGTAAAATTTTTCTTCTCTATTCAAAAACAGTTTATAATATCGGTTTCCAATTCTACCTGAAGGTCAGCATTTCCTCTGGAGGGAGCAAGTCAATTACATCTATATCAGTGTTCAACTGGTACATACTTTATCGGCCCCGAAACGATGAAAGGCAAAGGGACCGTGGAGGCGTTTGAACTCAGACCGCCATGTCGGAAGAAATATCCCATAACAGTTTCTTGTTTTCGGTGCAGTAATGCTTCTACCAGTTTGCCGCCTTGAAATCTCTGATGATATCGTTTCTTGCATAGACACACGGCCTGAACTTTTAGGGGAGCGGAGTAGTCGCTTACATGGGGTCGATAAAATAAGTACTATTTGAATACTGGTACTTAATTTATCGATCCCGAAAGGATTGAGCTCGGCGGTAAAGACAGGCAAAATGCCGCTAAGCATTTTGCCCGAGTGTTAACGATTCTGCCAACTTACCGCCTTCTTACATGGAATACCATTATCTAGATACAAACTTTATCCTCTTCTGAGAGCTTCCATTTTCTTTTATCGTTCAAATATTTCTGCTAAACTCAACATATTATCAAAGCGCTAGAACCTTATCGAGGGCTTTTGCTTCTTACAGCGCAGAACTTCACTTCTCTATGCTGCATAAAGCTAAATAATCGGACATGTATATTCTTTTCTGCTCTAGGCACAAGGCCCGAAATGTTTGCGGAGAGGGCTAGTCGATTTGATCGACCCCAGTACACAACTGATACATAAGTTATCGACCCCGAAAGGATGAAAGGCAAAGACGACCTCGGTGGAATTTGCGTACATGTCCACGTCTATAAACGTTCTTCTGCTAATTAGCCGCTAGATTAGTCTGTATTATAGCAACTGTCTGGTGAACGGTTACGAGAAACTGAGTAATGTGTGAAGATTGTATTGGCTTATATATATATATATATATATATATATATATATATATATATATCAGAAAAATTATACATGTCACTGTTATAAAAAAAACTGTGTAGATGAGCACTTCTTATTTGTATTGTCTTGGATATACAACGAAACGAACTCAGGATTTATCTAGCGGATGAAATACATTGGGGTTATTTACCTTAAATAGGCCCTGGTTACTACGTATCATTCGGTGCTGTTAGCTGGACTTGGATTATTTACTAGAGTGCTTGAACAGTATCTGCCTGGATCTAGCATCGCAATTTATTCACTATATGTATGTACGTATGCGTTTACATACACACACATACATGTATGTAGATATTTCTGCTAGAGTAGAGATGTATTTTAGTCAGCACAACTTACTAACAGTCAGTCAGTATGGATTGAGATGAAGTGTTGACATCTTTGGCGCTAATTGAATTAACTGACAGGAAACGAAATTACTAATTGGATAGACAAATATGAAAAATGGTGTGAACATTTATAGAAGTTAAAATTTACATTTGTTCCTATTGATCATTTTACGTTACTCAGTAACTAGAAAATTATGCTATAGTGAATAGATTTGAATTTTTAAAGAAGTTATTTTAGTGACTGGCAATAATTTCTTAAACTAAGAAAGCCTAAGTCATCTTGCTTCGATGTTTATACATCACTTCCTTTGGGGTTATTGATATTGAAATGATCTTCTATGCATTATTGTAGTGGGGTAGGCCGGTTTATGGGGTTACTCTGTGTTTGCCGGCCTGAGACCTCTTTAGAATATGGAGTTGGAAAAAGCCTCGTTTTTAAGAGAAAAACCTTAGAGATATCCTCAGTAAAACGTTCCCTTCCGTCCTCTTTGTCCTCTACAGGGATGACGCCCTGGCCATCTCTAGTGGAGCAAGCGGCCATACACTAGACGGACTTAGGAAAGACTTAATCAGCTCGCTTGCCTCCATGGGATTAAAGATCACCATGAAGACCAACCTCACATGAGCTGACTTCTTAGACCTCACGCACAACCTGGGCTCTGGTACTTACAGACCCTACCGCAAACCAAACGAGAGGTTGTCGTACATAAACACAGCCTCCTGTCACCCACCCATAGTATTCAAGAACTTGGTGAAAGCAGGCGTCAGCAAGAGGATTTTGAGCCTTTTTTCTTGTCAAGAAGCCTTCGACGCAGCAGCCCCGTACTATAATGAGGGCCTAACTGACAGCGGCCTTACAGACCGCATCTCCTACATACAGGAAACCAAAAGCCTCAGAAGGAAGCGCTGCAGAAATACGATTTGGTTTGCACCGCTTACTCCTTTAACACAATGACACGCGTAGGCAGACTTTTACTTAAATTAATAGATAAGCATTTCACTAGGTTCCATAAGTACGGTCCCTTAGTCTCGTTTAGCTGCGCCCCCAACATTAAGAGCATTCTGGTTAGCGCCCCTAGGACACAGGAAGAGGTGGGTTGTTCATGCAGGATACGAAGGAGTTGCCCAGTTGGAGGCCACTGCGAAACCAAGTTTCACGACGATATATGGTTTGGCGAAGAGTAAATAATCCAATGAAAAGAAGAAAACAAAGAAAATTCTATAACACATCTAACAAGGTCTGATAGACACATAATGTAATAGCATGACTTTGATGCATGTCTGAGGAAGTGCCTCACCCCAGACTAAAACCACAAATATTACATAACTTTGCTTTCAGAATTTTTCGCGTGAAGTAGCGTTGCAAATGGAGATGCTACGGAAATGTGTGTAACTTATAATTAAAGCTGTGTTAAATAATTTTCTTTGTCTTCTTTTCATTGTGTGTGTGACTCCGATTAGAGATAGATTTAAAGGACAAATGTAAATGAAAGAATAAAGATATATAAATACAGAGACATTTTTTTAAAAATCTATAGATAAATACGTTAAAAATATATGTGTAAATTAATAGATTTTAAAAAATCTCCGGGTGAAACACTAAAAAGGTTAAAACATGCGTGTATAGGTAAAAATATTGGAGAAAGTCTGAAGTGGTGATGGAAGCGAAGTAAAATATACCATATATATATATATATATATATATATATATATATATATATATATATATATATATATATATATATATATATATATATATTCAAGGCCTTTGACCTTTGAAGTTTTGTACCTTCATTAAAAGTCTTGTACCATGTTTTTTTTTTTTTTTTTTTGAAGCTCACGACTTTTCATACACCCCTCGTATACTGTTAAGGTTCTTTCTACAGATATTTTATAGAAATTATAGCCACCAATGATCTTTTGCTACAACGTTTCGTATTCAGACATCAGATGTAAACAAAGAATGAGATCGAAGACAAAAGTGGTTAAGGAGTGTAGATATATTTGGGGGTTTTTATCCCTTCATCAGCACCTATTTAACCCATTCTTGCTTCCGAACACATTACTTATACAACCGCTACATACAACGGTGTTAAGATATTGGATATGCCAATTTACATAGACGCATTCTTGGATCTGGTATGTAAACATTGATGACTTGTAAGTACGTGGTATTTCGTTGTGCAAATATAAAATACTTTCAAGTATATTAAATGTTTTATAAGTCAACACTACGTTCTACTGTGTTAGCAATGCTTTTTACATTATTTTGTCATGGTTATTTCTAAAGATAATCTATAGAAATTACAACCAGTGCGTAACTTCACACACACACACACAGACACACACACACACACACACACACACACACACGCACGCACGCACACACACACATATGAATGTATCTATGTATGTATATATATATATATATATGTGCGTGTATATATATATATATATATATATGCAGGGCAGGGAATCGTCAATTAGTCAAAAATATCGCTATCAATCTGGAGTAATAATTTGTAGTTTTGAAATCAGTAGTTCTTTGACTGCTATTTCTGAATTCTCAGTATGTTGGAGAAGCAGGTTACTGTCAATCCCTATATATTTATGATTTTATATATATATATATATATATATATATATATATATATATATATATATAAAAGAAAATTGAACAAGGCGACGAACTCTCGGGAGTTGTAAAACCAATTATATCTTGAATTCTACATACCTAGGGACACTAGAGCAATATTTAGCTGCCTTGTAATTATTATTCCCCTGGACTTTTCCTTTAAATATATATATATAATAGATCGCTCGATCTTGAATATATATATATATATATATATATATATATATATATATATATATATATATATATATATATATATATATATATATATATATATATATATATATATATATATATATATATATATATATATATATATATATATATATATATATATATATATATATATATATATATATATATATATATATATATATATATATATATATATATATATATATATATATATATATATATATATATATATATATATATATATATATATATATATATATATATATATATATATATATATATATATATATATATATATATATATATATATATATATATATATATATATATATATATATATATATATATATATATATATATATATATATATATATATATATATAGGCGTGGCTGTGTGATAAGATGCTTGCTTCTTAACCCCATGGTTCTAGGTTCAGTCCCGCTGCGTGGCACCTTTGTCAAAATCTTGTGAGTGGATCTGATAGAACGAAACTGAAAAAAGTCTGTCGTGTATATATTTTATGTACGTATATTTATACGTTTGTGTGTTTGTTCCCCCGCCCCCATCACTTGACAACTGATGTCGTGTGTTTAAGTCTCCGTAACTTAGTGGTTCGGCAAAAGTGACAGGTAGAATAAATACTAGGCTTATATGTTCCAGTATGGCTGCAGTCAAATGACTGAAACAAGTAAAAGAGGAAAAGAACATATATGTGTGTGTGTGTGTATTATTTTATTTAAAAGAGTTCCAATTCTGTTTTTTTACTTATATTCTTGTAAAATTTATGTGGGATATAGAATATGGAATATATAATATATAATATAAAAAAAGATGGATGGTACAATGAAATGAAGTATTGAATGTCTTATTCAATATATGGAATATGTCTTATTGAATATATGAAATATTGAGTGTTCAATATAAAGGATTAAATATATAAATATATACAGGCGAATACGTATTTTCTATACCTTGTGGTATTTCATCATGGCCGGTATGACAGACTGTAATAGACTGGCTGGTTTTCTGTCTTTTATACCTATTCCTTTGGACAGTAGCAGTATGTGCTTGACTATTTTTAGAATTGATGCCTAGTTTATTTTTAGAAATGATGACATTTGATAGATCTTTTGTGTTTTGGTTATAGGGTTAAGATTTTCGAACCCCAGTAGGTGTTTGGCTATTTTTAGAAATGATGACATTTGAGAGATTTTTTGTGTTTTAGTTATAGGGATAAGATTTTTAAACCCCAAGTAAGATTAATTTAATCATTGTTTGTTAAGAGTAGGTTTGAATTTCTTAATAAAGTCCTTTTCTTTGCATTTTCTCTCAATTTCATTCCGGTTGTAAAGTTTATGGAATGGAAATATAATAAAAGTTTGATGACCACATGTTGCCAGATGGTTACTCAGTGGTATTTGGCGGACTTCTGGGTTTTTAATCTGTTGTCGATGTACCCGTGAGCGTTCCGATAGTGCATTACCTGTCTGGCCAACGTACAGTTCATCACAATTAGGGCATTTGATGCAGTAGATTAGATTTCTACTTTTGCAGTTCATGTTCGCATCGGTGAATATTTTCCCTGTTTTTGTGTTCATATATTGGCCGGTATGGATTGATCGGCATGTGCCGCATCGGCTATCATTGCATTTTGGATACAGTGAATGCTTGATTTTTATTGCTGAGGTCAAACCTTGCCTTTGTTAATAGCTTTTTCAAGTTTTTATGTTGTCTCTTACTGAGAGTTATATTTTGATCTGTAATGATATTTCTCAATTCCTTACTTTGTGCAAGGATCGGTAAGTTCGCTTTGGCGATATTAAAGATGTTCTGGTGGCATGGATTTTGTGTCACTATAAATGGAATGATCTTTTCCTGTTTGTCTCTTCTTTGTGGTGTCCTCAGTTGTTGTATGGGTATTTTCGAATACAAAGTAAGGAAATTCTCAAAGCTGGTGTCCTAGCATGGCCGTAGTCCAGTGACTGAACCTAATAAAAGATAAAAGATATTTATCTTGTGCGGAAACACAAATATATTTTGTCGTGGAGGGAATTTGCGCCAACCTTTCCGGAATGACATATTAGTTCATGAGAGAATTAAGGCGGCAGATTGACATTTTAACAAAAATTTTTTTATGGAATTTGTAAATTAAAGACTGAAATACATTTGAGAGAAACTGTCACAAAAGAAATGTTATGTGAATGTATATAAGGGGATACGCTACAGAACGACAGCATCTGTTGGAAATCTATAAAGTTATCTACGAGAAAAGATATCGAGGGACATTGCACATTCTGGATATTATCTTCCTTTCCTTAGCTCAGTTTATTTGAAATATTGTCAGAAGTAATGTAATTGCTATAAATGCATCCTACAGCCGTAACAGTCACTGCAACAAAGATCCACTTGGACAGTTAACAACGTAGGCTATGGGAAACATACCGACATGCTACTTAGAAAGTCAGGTGCCTTGAAGTTTATGATCGCATAGAATTTAACTGTGAAATACTGTTTAAAGCAAAAAATAATTTACTGCAGGTTACTACAAGAATGACCCTTGACGAAGAATAAGCAATTATAATTTGAGAGGCAAGATGAAACTAAAGATTTTTTTTTTTTATCCTAGTATGAAGATTGTGTTTATTTCAATTTATAGAATAATTTTGATGTATGTGGAACTGAAACGAACTACACACATTATTCAGTTCGAGAAAATTTATTTTATTAACTTAGGCATTCGTATCGATAATTGACTTTACATAAAATGTAGCGTTGTATTTTAAATTGTTTTGGTTTGTAATTAGAATTGGGGTAGTTATTTATAAGATGCATATAACAATAAATGGGTGAGTAATTTAAACGTGCAATAAAAACAAAATATGTTTATAGTTCTTCCTGTTCATAAGGCGGTGAGCCGGCAGAAACGTTAGCACGCCGGGCGAAATGGTTAGCGGTATTTCGTCTGCCGCTACGTTCTGGGTTCAAATTCCGCCGAGGCCGACTTAGCCTTTCATATTTTCGGGGTCGATTAAATAATTACCCGTTACCCACTGGGGTAGATGTAATCGACTTAATCTCTTTGTCTGTCCTTGTTTGTCTCCCCTATGTTTAGCACCCTGTGGGCAAATAAGAAACGTTAGTACGTCAGTCGAAACGGTTAGTGGTATTTCGTCTGTCTTTACGTTCTGAGTTCAAATTCCGCCGCGGTCGACTTTGCCTTTCATCCTTTCGGGGTCGATAAATTAAGTACCAGTTGTGTCCTGAGGTCGATCTAATCGACTGACCCCAAAATTTCGGGCCTTGTGCTTAGAGTAGAAAAGAATTAATATGAACTAGTTTTTGAAATTGGGTACATAGATTTATAGTTCATTTCATTTTATCATTAATCTTATTCTGTATTTATTTGTTCTTATTGTCAGTTTTATTTCTTCAAAATAATATATATATATATATATATATATATATATATATATATATATATATATATATATATATATATATATATAAGGCCAAATTTACTTGTTATGTAAATTTGGCAGATTTTAGCTTTAATGCATAATGTACAATATACTAGAAAGCATTACAGATTTCATGTAGGAGAGTAATATTGAATGCGGAAAATATAATTCCATGCCCCAGAAACGTCACATATGCAACGCCTCATATATGCTACGCTTAAGTGAACACACATCATTCCGTTAGTTAGTAAACCTTCTCAAAATTCTTTACATACGAATTCTCATACTTCTAGAAATCATTGATGCAGGCTTAAATTCACTGAGTTTCCCAAACCGAAATGTATTTTGATCCGTTCTGGCAATATCCAAATAATAAAGAAGCAATTCGTACACGATTCGTGCTACGTTTGCCAATTTTCATTTCCATTTTTTTTTTTTTTTGTCTCTGTTTAGCCTCAAGTCAATTAATATGGTATCTAAATTGCCCCGAAATCTTCTAAAACAATAGGGTTTGATTTTATGGAGATTTGGCTGCAATTTCTAGGAAATCGAGAGATGATCCTATATTGACCCGAATACTCCTTTGTATTTCTGCACAGCAACTGTGGTAAAAAGAATAAGTATCATTGACATCATAAAACAACCATAAACATGTTTGAAGTGTCATTTGACTCTTGTATCTAAATGTCTATATAACGCACAAAATATGTTTCAATGTATATGCTGAATTTAATCAACTAGTTTTTAATGCCTTACTAATACACTAGTAATTCATAAACTTCAATAACAAGAAATGAATGGTATAATCCATGACGTCAAACGTAAATAACATCCATAGCAATAAAATTAATATGGTCTTAGCATGCTTTAAGTATTCCTGGTTATAAATGTGGAGTCGTTTCGATCAAAGAACGACAATGATATATTTTACTTAAGTTAAACCACAACACATATACACGGACGTGAACAATATTGCATACATAAATACAAGCATACATATACCTCTAATATATATACAAATAAATATTTCCAGACGGCCATTTTTGTTTACCTACGAATGGTGCTTAAATTACTTCTGAAACTGCTGCTTATGGCCAATTTTAACAGACAAACGTGCATACTAATGGCAGCATAAGTAGGGTAAACGTTACCAGAATCTACATGGATATAGCAACATCTGTGAATACCACTACTGGTGTACAGGGAAATAAAGGTAATAGGGTAGAGTATCTAATGGTAGCAGGAGACAGAATCCAACAGAAATTCCCAAGGAATTCAGCCGGCACTAAAAGAACTAGGAAAATCACTATGTAAACGAGCCCATATAGGAATACAGATAGACCTTTCCCTTTAGATACTAACTCTATTAGTGCAAGTAACCACACTGATAAAACTATTGAAATGAAGGGTAAATTTACTGATGTCACTATAAATATTCAAGTCGTCTAATCTTCTGCATGTAGCGACCTAGAGTACAAAATGTACCGCGATGTGTAAACTCTTAGCTTTTCCGCATCATCTTGAAAGAGGTATTCTCTTCATTCCCAAGGAACAGTTACACGCTGTCTCATTGTTGGGAATTGCTTAGTAAGCAATGTAATGTCTGAGCATTTATATCACCGGTGATATAAAAACACACATTGTAATATTACATCGATTCAACAGCTTACTATAAAAATAATCATCGATCACGAAATGTTCATGCATTCAAAACCCTTATCAGAGTGCCCAGTCTAAGATCCTATATACTTTAGAATAGCATAGCATACGTAACGCGAAAACGTTTAAAAGAGTGCGGACTATATACATTAGTGACCCTTGAAATATTGTAGGCAGACAAAAACTTGATGAGTTGCATGAATTTACAAAAATCGGATAACGTTAAGATTCAACTGACACTAAAAATAGTTGTAAATATTAATAAATAAGAATTAGTACCATGTAATCATACACTGAATAATTTAATTATATTTTTAACTAATACGCTGGCACATTAATATAACATCTTAGCCCTCTACCGAAAATATTTTCATGTTGTAATAAAAGTATAACTTTCACATAATTGGCCATAATAGCTGTTATACTCCTTGTTAGTATTCAATTTTTATGCACTTTTATGCACTCTCTTCTTATCTTCTTTCTTTTTCTTGTCCACGTATTCTGTAATAACTGAACATAACCAAACTTTTAGTAGGTCACATTTTTTATATCCTTCGGCGAACCTTTTTTATATTATCTGCCCCTGTCATTGAGTTTTGTGAACATTCAAGCATTTAAACAAGTTTTCTACTTCGTAATTTTAAATTCAAAATGTTGAAATCAGTTTTGTATGTATGTAAATAAATTTATTTAAAAACAACTACCAGTTTTTCAAATTCAGGTGCATTTTCAAAAACAAATTCTCCTATATTTTTTCCTTCGTGGAAATACATCCCTCCTTTCCATATATATATATATATATATATATATACAAGAAATGAGGGCAGGGAATCGTCAATTAATAATAGAATTAATAATTAACAATTTTGCCATTTTGCCAAGTAGTTCAGTATGAAAAAAACCTTTATCGGTAAGACCATTTATCATCATAAATATAAGGGATTAGCAATTGAGTT
>NC_142929.1:7419032-7484032 GCF_046866305.1 Octopus bimaculoides
GACTTTTCTTGAAATTCTATACGAAGAACATTTTATGAAGCTATTTTTTGCTCATTGATTCCAACTTATAGCATTACTTGTGATATTTCTCTGAAAACGAGAAATCAATTCAAAGTCGACTATTGTCTGACTTCGAGATAAATACTTGAAAGACCAAAATGAACATAGATTTATTTCTACTCATCTAAATTCAAATCATCTAAATGTGACACAATCGAGTTTGTCGTCCAAAGAATATCATCGAAATTTATTTTATTCCACAAATATTTAGTTTATATGCATGATTCATTGAAATGTTCTATTTTGCATTATAAATTTTTTCACTATATATGGGCACAAGCAAAGCTATCTAGTTTTCAAGTTCATGCCTTCAACCATGCCTTCAAGCTGGTAAGCATTTTGCGAGTGCACTTTGTTCCAGAGAAATATATATATATGTATATATATATATATATATATATATATATATATAAGCAACACGATATCCAGAGGTGATGTAGTACGAGCGTTTCAAGCGGCTCCATTTAATTGAACAATGCAATCATTACATTAATTTAAATGCAGAGCTATCCTCAGTTGCATAAATAAATAGAATTAATTTAAACAGTCGGACACATTTGTATAATTTTACTTAAATCCTCTTAGAGGGTAAGAAGACAAAGTCCATGCTGCTTTCACATATATATTACATTTCTAAATCTCTCATATATATATATATATATATATATATATATATATATATATATATATATATATATATATCTACGTGTATGTGTATCTGTATGTGTGCACACTAATGCCGAATAGTAAAGATCAATGTGTCAACTCCGCATTTGTGGATAAATATTCTTTATCAGTGGGTTAATAAGTCGAGCAATGGTTTCATGTAAGTAGGGATCGCTTTACAATTTTAAAACCTGCCAAAAAGGGATATTAGTCCTCGTTTCCATTTAGAATGAGAATAAACAACATTACACTAGCCTGTGCAGAATAACAGAATAGATAAATATACAAATCATGCGAGGTAACTTATAAATCTGCCTTATCCTGGGATTTGTAAGGCGGCGAGCTGGCAGAAGCGTTAGCACGCCGGGCGAAAGGCTTAGCGGCATTTCGTCTGTCTTTACGTTCTGAGTTCAAATTCCGCTGTGATCGACTTTCCCTTTCATCCTTTCGGGGTCGATAAATTAAGTACCAGTTGCATACTGGTGTTGATCTAATCGACTGGCCCCCTCCCCCAAAATTTCGGGTCTTGTGCTTAGAGTAGAAAAGATTATCCTGTGATTTTTGCAAGGAACAGCGTTCACCATGCATTGATTAATCCTATCATATGTATATTCATCTATTTCGAAATCGTGTATGCCCTGTGTACTTACTCATCGGAAATAGAGACAAGTACCAACGTTCTCATGTGGCATGCTTGAAAATCGTAAAGAGATTCCGCTTCACATAAAACCATTGGCAGCCTTCTTAAGCCACATATAGCGTACATATACATGTATGTGTGCCAGTGCGAGTGTATGTGTGTGTGTTGTTTGTGTGTGTGTGTGTGTGTGTGTGTGGTTCTGCGAGAGAAAGAGAAAAGTGACATTTACAGAGAAAAAAAACTGAAACAGAGAAAAGGAAAAATATAAATTGATAACACTCTCGTCATCGACATTCCACATTTAAATGTCATATATTCCAAATGGGAATAAACGATTTCAAATACCATGATACACTGAAAATAAATTATTCTTTCAATAATTGACTTTTTAATTTTGTTATAACTTTAAAATATTTAGATTCAATACTCAGTAAATTTAACTGTTTGTTTTTTTGTTTATTTAATTTTTGAATACGACATATTTCTAAAATTAACAGTGTATATAATCTTTCCTACTCTAGGCACGAAGTCCGAAATTTTGGGGGAGGTGGCCAGTTGATTAGATTGACTCCAGTACGCAACTGGTACTTAATTTATCGACTCCGAAAGGAAGAAAGGTAAAGTCGACCTCGGTGGAATTTGAACTCAGAACTTAAAGACAGGCGAAATACCAATTTCTTTATTGCCCACAGGGGGCCAAACACAGAAATGGACAAAACAACTGATTGGGATCAGTAATACGTTATGATTTTACATAAAATATGAATATAAAAATTATATAAAATATAAAAACATCGAATGAAATTAACAATACAGAGACAACACAAATGTAGCGATGATCAGGCCACGCTCCGAACCCACAAGCCCCGATCTATCGCTGGTACCTTCTTTTGTTCTTCTTTTATTGCGGACCCATAACGTTGGGTGCATAATTGCAGCCAGCCTGATTATCTTGCCACAACTGAATCTCAGTCTGAGAACGAACAGCCTGCCTTCTGGATCAGAAAAAAAAAACAACTTCATCTCGGCTACCCGGTTTCTTTTTAACAGGACCAACACCCCACCCCCACCTCTCGCCCGACTCGGAGAAACGTATTTCTCATAGCCCTTCAGGAGAGGGAGCAGGTCTCTTGGCCCCTTCACCTGGGTTTCCGTTGCAACAATCGCATCCAATTTTCTTGACCTCATGTCATTTAGGAAGCTCCCTTGCTTCCAGCTAGACATCAGGTCACGAACATTTACACAACCAATGTGAATAGACATTACTTACATATTTAATCCGGAGTGTCCACCTTTTCTTAACATAGGTGTCGGAGGTGGCAAGTCTTGAAAAATGGATTGATTAAAATCCGATC
Organism: Octopus bimaculoides; assembly: GCF_046866305.1. Taxonomy (NCBI): domain Eukaryota; kingdom Metazoa; phylum Mollusca; class Cephalopoda; order Octopoda; family Octopodidae; genus Octopus; species Octopus bimaculoides. The sequence goes on from NC_142929.1 coordinate 7,421,754, forward strand.
TCATCAACAATACCGACTTTCTAGACATGCATAGTATTCTTGGTCGAAACTTACTTCATGACTATGTAAATTATTTCTTTAGTACGCTTGTGCACCATGTTGTGGATCGTGTATTTGTGTGTTAAAGTATGCCTATTAGGGAATATCTACGGGATATATATATATATATATATATATATATATATATATATATATATATATATATATAAAAGATAATAAGAGTGAAAAAACTACAGAAGGCTTGTGTTACTTGGTTAAAGTATATATTTAAATTATGTCAGAAAAATGTTAGAAAAATGTTATAAAATCTTTTTGGTATATAAACATTGTATTTTGAGAAATAACCGGTTTCGTGTTGTCTTTTCAAATTTCTCTACTTCATTGCGTCGTGTTTATATACCAAAAAGGTTTTCTAACATTTTTCTAACATTTTTCTAACATTTTTCTGACATAATTTAAATATATACTTTAACCAAGTAACACAAGCCTTCTGTAGTTTTTTCACTCTTATTATCTTTTATACATCCAACCACGTGCTTTCACATACCAACTTTCTCACCTATATATATATATATATATACATACATATATATACACACACATATATATACACACACATATATATACACACACACACACACACACATATATATATATATATATATATATATATATATATATATATATATATATATATATATATATATATATATATATATATATATATATATGAATATATAAGTATGAGTGTTTGTTTTGTCTATATATGTGTGTTTGCTTGTGTTTGTATATATATTATGAGAGATGCCTTGAAAACATTGTGCATGAATGAGTGAGAGAGAAGATATGAAAAAGACTGTAGTATCGAGTAAAACAGAATTAGACGAGAAGAATTGGCAATTTTTCGGAATCTCGCACAAATACACGTATTCATCTGCAACTATATTTCAGCTTACAGACTCTCTCTATTTTTTTTCTTCCTTCATCTCCGTTTTACTACGAGAGAATCTCTGACTCGAGCTCGAGAGTTCTATGTCCTTGCCTTGTGCCACTTTGCCTCTTGATGTGGCGTCGATATTTCGTAAAGATTTATTGAGAAACAGTGACAAATTTTCATAACAAATATACCAACGTTGGTATATATTTTTTTATATATAGGTATATATTGGTACGTGGCATGCATCTCTTTGTGTAGATTTATACATATACACACAATATTTGTATGTGTACGACTCTCTCTCTCTCTCTCTCTCTCTCTCTCTCTCTCTCTCTCTCTCCCTGTATATATATATATATACATATAGACTCTTACATACATACATATGTATATGTATTCATTCAGGTTTCTATTGAGGGAGAGAGTAAGTACAAATGTGTAATATATGTCATAGAGTATAAGATTTATTTATTGAAATCATTTTTTTTTTTTTGTGTGAATAACGTAAATAGAGTCAGCGAACATATGTAGTAACTGGGGCTGGAGGTGGGATGCTATGAATGGATGTTTCAGAAAAATATGCTGTAAGATCATTGTGGCATTTAGACTGACAGCAACATCAGAACACACACATCTCGTTGGTTAAGCAAGTTATCTTAATAACTCGCAAACAATGTGATTCAGGAAACGAAACTTCTCAGCATTGAATAAGAAATGTGATTCCCTGATTACCATGAAAGACTGATAACTGAAAGTTAAGTGTAAAACAAATTAATTAATTTGATTATAGAATAATATGGGATAAGTTGAAATGAAATAAGATAGCTAATAATACAATAAGGTAATGGTGGAAGTAATTGAGTAACACAAATAGTGGTAGTGAGTACATTTATCAACTGCGGGAGTTATGGAGGTTGTTACACGTGGAAAAGAAAATTTATCTAACTGCAGCATGTTAACACCCTGAGCTCCTCCACGCTCATTCCATTCTATGTTGCTTTGTTTTTTCAATATCATATATTCCATAAGGCGGTGAGCTGGCAGAAATGCTTAGCAGAAATGCGCCGGGCGAAATGCTTAGCAGTATTTCATCTGTCTTTACGTTCTCAGTTCAAATTCCGCCGAGATTGACTTTACTTTTCATCCTTTCGGGCTCGAGAAATTAAATACTAGTTGCGTACTGGGGTCGATCTAACCTACTGCGCCCCCTTCCCCAAAATGTTGGGCCTTGTGCCTAGAGCAGAAAAGAATATTATATATCCTTTTGCTCGTTGCTTTGATTTGTCACTCTTTCTCTACCATTTATTGATGAATAATTTTCATTAATAATGCATTAGTAATTACGCAACTAACTATTTACTTAAGTACCTATCTTTTCGCGTAATGTATTTACTTAATTATTACATTATTCAATTATCCCTTTTGTTCGATATGTATTCATTGAATTAACTAAATTATTCGTAATTCATCTCATCGCTATACATTTAAGTAAAGTCCTGTAGCAGCCACCCATAGCCATCACACCATTCACAAACAATTCACAGAGATATTAATTCTTTAGACGGTATTTGAACTATTCATTGCACTTCATTTTACTATCTTTTATTGCATCTCATAATAGTCTATATCCTAAACATTTATTTGACTGGCTGCTTTCACTTATTTGATTTTGATCTAGGAATTAGTTCCCTTGATCAAATACTTTTAATTTTTTGCTCCGGAATCACGTGATATTTAACGAATTAACAATCATTTCCATTATAGGCAAAAGACCTGAAATTCCAGGTGAGTTGTGTAGTCAATTATAGCTACCCCAGTGTTCAACTAGTACTTATTTTATTAAAAGGACCTCGGTAGAATTTTAAATCAGAACAGAAAGACGGAGGAAACGGCAGGAGGCATTTTGCCCGGCATGTTAACGATTCTACCCGCTCGGCGCCTTATTCACCGTATTAATAATGGTTTCATATTTTGGCTCAAGGCAGGCAATTTTATTGGATCCACTGGTCAACTGATACCTGTTTTATCGATGCGAAAGGCTAACAAAGCAAAGTCAAAGTCGGCAGAACTTGAACTCAAAACGTGAATAGGGACGAAACGTATCTAAGCATTTTTTCCGGCGTAATAACAATTCTGTCAGGTCGCTGTCTTAATGAACGTTATTAATAAGGATTTCAAATTTTTGGCACAAGGCCAGCAAGTTCAGGGGGAGGGGGTTAGTCGATAATATCGACCCCAGTACTCAGCTGGTACTTATTTTCTCGACCCCGAGAGTAAGAAAGGCAAAGTTGACCTTGTCGGAATTTGAACTCAGAATTTAAAGTATTGATAATCTTTTCTACTCTTGGCACGAGGCACGAAGTGTTTGGGGTGGGACCAGTCGATTAGATCGACTCCAGTACGCAATTGGTACTTAATTTATCGACCCCGAAAGGATGAAAGGCAAAGTGGACCTTGTCAGAATTTGAACTCAGAATTTAACGTATGAATAATGCGAGTATTTGTTTTGCTCATGGGATGCGTGAGTTCTTCCAATAATTTTGTATACATATTCATTGTTGTTTTTGTCCGCTTGAATCTCTAATAAATTTTCTTACATGCTCGAACTCACGTATAAGGTTTTATAACATCGACCAGATAATACGCACGCGCGTGTGTGTGAGTGTGTGATGTGTTAGTATGCAATCGTGTACGAGAATGCGAGCGTTGGTGAGATCATCATGTGTATTCGTATATACTTCGATGCAAATATAAGTATTTAGAATGCGATTTTAATATTAATGCCGTTAACTTTTTTTTTTTCTGTTCCAACTTTCTAGTTCAAGTACGGACTTTGTTAAGTGTTTACAGGAAAAAACTTAACGTGTATATATAAGTGACTTGATGTTAGATGTATGTGAGTGCGACTTACGTATATGAATTTCTGTTGTATGTCTCAAACACTTACCATATTTTCAAACGAATTTATTATTTTACACAATGTACAAAGATGTTATAACTTCTTCACTCTAGCGGAGTTTTACCGGACGACTTGATACTTGGAAGAGATCCTGCAATAGTTGAAATGTTAAGTGCAAAATTGACATTTTCTAAAACCATTGCTTTTACGCTTTTCACTAAATTTTATTTTGGAGTGGCCCCTTCACATATTCGCTTATTATGACAGCATTTCACAGTGGGTGACCTCTCATAGTTACCTGCCAACTATGTTAGCTATCGACTGCCAGTATTTCTCATTTCACAATATCTACATTATCCTCTGATTAAACGGCTGTTTTCAGACTTCGTTTGTTACATTATTGCGTAATATACGCATTCATATTACAAAAGCACATATGATATGTGTTTTATGTGATACATGTGCGTGTGTGCGTGAGTGTGTTTGTGGGTGTACCAATTGTACCTATATACATATGTATATATATATATATATATATATATATATATATATATATATATATATATATAACATAATTAAGGGATCAGCAACAGTTGCTTCACCACATACCGAAGTTCAGAAATAGCAGCTAAAATGCTGAGACTCCAACAGATAGCATTACTTGTAATTCACAAAGGCAAAACAAGAAGAAAAAACAACGAAAACTAACCAGTCGAAGTTAATCATAGACGCGTTTCTGGCTTAGGAGCGATAAACACTCCATTTCCTCATCAGTATGATATTCTAGTTGCAAATTCGACGGTGCTAGCAATTGTGCATGCATGACCGAGTGAACATCATGCATCGGCACAACTTGAAAACACCTCCGAACCTACATAGGCCAGCCAGTCCATTATCCCTCCTCAAGAAATTACCATGTGCGTCACAAGCAATACCGCAGAAAATCTGCGGTTTACTAACAGGGAGTGAATAATTATTACAATTAAACGGGTAAAGGTTTATCAATTGCTAAAATGCTGAGACTCCAACAGATAGCATTACTTGATAAACCTTTACCCTTTTAATTGTAATAAATATATATATATATATATATACCCAAGTGACTTCTATTATAGCCTTAGGTCAACCAAAGTCTTCTGAGCGGGTTTGGTAAACGGAAACTAAAAGAAGCCTATCGCATATATATACGATATGCGGTTGTGCGTGTGCGTGTGTATCTTTGTGTCTGTGTTTGACTGCACCACCGCTTGAAAATCGGAGCTAGAGCTTTTATGTTCCGTAGCCGAGCGGTTCGTCAAAAGAAACCGATAGAATAAGTACCAGGCTTAAAAGATAGAAGTACTCGATAAGATTAGTTCGATATGTTAATGATGATTGTTGGTAGTAGAACAAAATGTTTTAATCGATCATCATTCATTCAGTTCCCATGGTGCCTTGTGGCACTTGAAGCGACAACAAGATCATTCCACCTTCTAACACTGAAAGCGTCTAATCGATGATAGCATATGACTAATAATTATTATTAGTTAATTACATACAGAAATTTAAGGTAAAATATAAAAAAAGAAAGGTAATAATTTTTAGAAAATATGAAAGTTTTCAACGACGGACGTCTTTTCGACCTGGATTCTCTAAGCAGTTAATGTAAAAAGAGATGGAAGAAGAAGAAGAAGAAGAAGAAGAAGAAGAAGAAGAAGAAGAAGAAGAAGAAGAAGAAGAAGAAGAAGAAGAAGAAGAAGAAGAAGAAGAAGAAGAAGAGAGACAGACAGACACGCACAGACAGAAAGTGAAACATGTTTATGAAGGGAGTAAAAATCAATGAAAGGGCTTGTAGATAACCAGTTAAAATATTGATACACTAGAATACTTTAAAAATGAGAGCCAATAGTACCAATATAGCTAAAGTTTTATGCAAATTAGAATAATGTATGGTAGGCAAATTCATTATGTAAAAAATAGGCAATGGGTCAAGACTCAAAATGTGAAGACTTGGCGATAACTGAAGGAAATGACAAATAGAAGTAAAAACTTGTAATAAAATTTTTACCTTTAATAAAAGCTAATATTTTCAAAATCTAAATATTCTATTTGAAATTTTATCCTCAGCTGCAATATTTTAAGTAAAAATTTTCTTTTTCCGTACTTTACCAGATATAATAAGTTGTCTTAAACTTTTCCAAGTGTAATATCAGGTCATCCCATAAGTTCTGTCCGATTTTATTTTTTTTTAAATTGAATGAAATTTAATAGTATTTTACAATGTCTAATGGAATTAAAAATTATTTTTATGCATTTGTGTACATTTAAACAAATTAAATATTATTTTACTGAATAATAGAATTAAAATTTATTTGATTAAAACCTTTTCTAATATGGAAGTATCCAAAGAGCATTTAAGGCACATAATGCTTTATGAGTACAAAAAAGAAAACTCTGCAGCCGAAGCGACTCGAAACATACACTCAGTTTGTGGGAAAGAATGCTTGAATGAAAGAACTTGCCCAAGATGGTTTGCAAAATTCCGAAGTGGAGATTTTAGCCTTGAAGATGGAAAAGGACGTCCAGTTGAGTTTGATGATAACCTCCTTGAGGTGTTACTTGAAGAAAATCCTGCATTATCAGTTGAAGAATTGGCAATAAAGCTTAGTTCAAACCATACAACTGTTCATTGTCATCTTCAACAACTTGGAAAGGTTCCTAAACTTGGAAAAATGGGTGCCTCATGAATTGTCCGAAAGCAACGCAAATCCCGAGTCGACATCTGCTCTTCTCTCCATTTTCACGAACTCATTTCACCCTTTTTGGATAGAGTTGTGACTGGTGACGAAAAATGGATCTTCTATCGAAATGTTAAACGTCCAACCAAGAAGGGAACTTCATGGGAAAAAGGTTCTTCTCTTTATCTGGTGGGATTGCAAAAGACTAATTCACTTTGAATTATTACCACCTCATGCAATAATCAATGCTTAAGTCTACTGTGAGCAATTAGAGCGTTTGAACGAAGCTTTGAAGAAAAAAAGACCTGCTTTAGTAAATCGAAAAGGAGTGATGTTTCATTAGGACAACACGTGACCCCACACTGCAAAGATCACATCACAGAAGATCGAAGAGCTTGGTTGGGAAACAATTCCTCATCCACCTTTTTCTCCCGACCATGCTCCTTCAGACTACCATTTGTTTCGTAGTTTACAGAATCATTTGATGGACATAACTTTCGCAAGCCAGGAGGAGGTCAAAACTGACATTTCAGAGTTCTTTGCTTTGAAACCAAAAGAGTTTTACAGACATGGGATTAAAAAGCTTGTAAATAGATGGAAGGAAGTCATAGATAATCAGCGAAAGTGCATTGATGATTAAATTTCAATTAAATATGACACTTCATCACTTGTCCTCTTTATTCAAAATTCGGACAGAACTTATGGGATGACCTGATAACTTACCCTGTAATTTTCCAGGTTTATAATCTTAAAAATATTATTTCTCTTGCTCACATTTTTCCATGTAATATACATATGTATGAGTATGTTTGTGTGCGTACACATGTATATGCATACACACACATGCACACGCACACAAACACATACATACATACATACGTACATACATACATATATATATATATATACACAGGTTGCTTCACCACATACCGAAGTTCAGAAATAGCAGCTAAAAAATGCTGAAACTCCAACAGTTACCCGCAACTCACATAGGCAAAACAAGAAGAAAAATAACGAACTAAACTAGCCATAGTTAATCATAGACATGTTTCTGGTTTAGGAGAATAAAAAACTCTTCATTACCTCATCGGAGTTTCAGCACTTTTTAGCTGATATTTCTGAACTTCGGTATGTGGTGAAGCAACCTGTTGCTGATCCCTTAACTTTGTTTATAAATGTATAAGAACTTTTAAATAAGTTCCAAACCGATAATGGTGCTTACATACCGAAGGGCTTGGTAAAAATTATTAATTATTAATTTATTAATAAATTGATAATCCTTTACCCTTTTAATTGTAATAAATTATATATATATATATATATATATATATATATATATATATATATATATACATATATATATGCCTTGCAATGTGTTAGTGAGTCCCACATTGTGACACTTTCAGCAAGGATGTTCTCCTAGACCCTCGGACAGACCAAAGCCTTGTGAATGGATAGACAGAAACTGAAAGAAACCCGTCGGATATGTGTGTGTGTGTGTGTGTTTTCTGTTAGTGTTTATCCTGCACCACCCACCACTTCCTGATAACCGGTGTTGGTGTGCTTACGATCCTCTAACTTGGATAGAATAAGTACCAACCTGAAAACAATAAAGTACCAAAAGAAATAATAAATTATTAAAAATTAGATACGTTTACACAGGCGAAAAAAAATTCTTCAGGGTGGTGCTCCAGCATGACCGCAGTCAAATTACTGTAACAAGTAAAAGAAATGAAAAAAAGATATTTTTTTTATATATTCCAATAATATTTTCCTCCTTCCTCCCCACAACCACAGGAAATGCTCTGCATAGCTTCTCTCCCTTAAACTAATTATTATCATCATTATTATTATTATTATTATTATTTTATGTTTGACTTTTGTTTTGCATTTGTACAAGTTGGATCCAAGTCTCACCCAGAGACCTCAAGAGACAACAAGTTAGAAGTTCATGTAGGTGTTATGCCTAGGGTACCATATATTTGGATTTGTACAGTTTTGTTCAAGTGAATGTTTAAGAAACCATAAGAAAATTATGTTTGCTTTAAAATTTGAGATCACATAGACAGTATTTTACGTAGGATATGGGCAGTTCCCATGAGCACTATCTTTTGGACTTCAGCCATTTTGGGGTTTCCTGGTATCTGAGCTAGGTAGTAATCAGCCCGTTTCGCTGTCATTCCCAGGGCACCTATTTGAGATACTCTGTAGGCGCAAGCAGACTGCACATGGAGACAACATGATCGATGGTCTCATTTTGTTGTTGGCATATACGACATAATGGGGAGCTGCCGTTCTTTAATATGTTGGCCTGGTAGTTCTTTGTAGGTAGGCATTGATCTTGGGCTGCTATGATAAACCCCTCTGTTTCTGATTTCAATCCAGAGGCCATTAACCATTGGTGGGTAAGGGCTTTGTCAATATCTGCATTATTCGCTCTCTTTGGGTATTTGCCATTGAGAGGTTTTCCATGCCATTTTTCAGTCATAATAGCTAAGGCAGCAATTTTAGCACGGGTTTTCAAGCGCTTAGCTTTTTCTGTAGGTGTTTCTAGTTCGTCTAATTCTTGAATTTGTTGCAATTGGAATTCACTTAGATATTCCTTTGCCTGTTTTGTTACTGAGTAAGATGCTTTCTTGCTTTCATATTTTAAGACAAGTTTTAGCATCCAGTCCTCAGAGTTTTTCATATAGGTGTCTAGGCCAATTGTGGCTACCTTCATTGATAATGCCAGCTGTAGTAGTCCTCGACCTCCCTCTTTTCTTGGCAGATAAAGACGTTCTATATCTGCCTTAGGGTGGTGCATTCTATGCATTGTCAACAGTTTTCGTATTTTTCTGTCAACATTACATATTTCAGTAATTGACGAGTTAACGATGTTGAAACTGTAAGTCACGACTGGTATGGCTAGAGCATTGATCGCTTCGATCCTGTTTCTCGCGTTCAGCTCTGTCTTCAGTATTGCTCTCACCCTGCGATAACATTCTCTTCTGATCCTTTCCCTCATCACTGAGTGCTTGATATTGTCCCCTTCAATTACCCCTAGGTATTTGTAGCTCTCCGCTGGTTCTAACTCTTTTATGACATTTTGCTGGTCAAGGTTCACATTAGATGTATTTGTCATTTTTCCTTTGATAAAGATAGCTTTTGCACATTTATCAAGGCCAAATTGCATCCTGATGTCATCACTGAATTGTTTAACAATCGCTAGTAGGCCTTTGAGTTGTTGGTCATTTTTTGCAAAGAGCTTTAAATCATCCATGTAAATGAGATGATTTATATTTTTATCAAATATTTTATAACCATACTGTGCATCATTGAGCAATTTTGAGAGCGGTATTAGGGCTAGACAGAAGAGGAGTGGTGATAGTGAGTCACCCTGGAAAATGCCACATGAAATTCTTACATCTCCAGCATTTAGAGATTCATTGTCATTGTTCAACATCAGTGTGGTTCTCCATGATCTCATACTTACAGATAAAAAGTTTCGCAGAGTAGGAGCTATTTTATACATTTCCAGACATTTCCTAATCCAGCTATGTGGTAGGCTATCAAAGGCCTTTTTATAGTCTATCCAGGCTATTGACAAGTTTTTGTGTCGCTTGTGACAATCTTCTAAGATCATCTTATTGATGAGTAGCTGATCTTTACAACCATAAGATCCACGTTTACATCCCTTTTGCTCATTAGGGAATATGCTACTTTCTATTAAAAAACTATAGGTGTACTCGGTTAGGACAGATGTTAGCGTCTTATACATTGTTGTTAAGCAGGTTATGGGGCGATAATTTTTTGGTTCGTTTGTTTCCTCATTTTTTGGAAGCAGGAATGTTAAACCATTAACTAGCCAAGAGGGCATCAAACTAGGGTTTTGCAAAACATCGTTGTAAAGTTTTGTTAGCAGTTCATGGCTTTCTGGGAAGGCATTCAACCAGAAGTTAGGAATTTTATCCTTTCCTGGAGACTTCCATTTGCTTGACCTCCTGAGAGCAGATCTTATATCTTCTACCCTGACCCCCTCCCACTTTTGCTCCTCTAAGGAGTCTAGGTCTGTAGCTATTCTATCAATCCAAGGGGCCTTTTCATTGTGTGTTTTATCTTCTGCCCAGATTTTATTCCAAAATTCTTGCACTTCTTCTTTTGATGGGACAGACTTTATTGTTACTGGTGTTTTCCCTATCTTCCTGTAGAAATTTTTGGGGTTATTTTTGAACATGTTATTATCTCGGAAGAATTTAACACGCTTTTCATACCTTGCTATGCGGGCAGCTTTAGCACATACCTTTTGCTTGATGGTTTCTATGGTGGCATCAATGTCAACTATGGTTTTCATGTTATATTTTTTCTTTTTTTTTTTTTTTTTTTTTATTATTATCATTATTATTATTATTATTATTATTATTATGATTATGATTATTATTATTATTATTATTATTATTATTGAGTGAGAGAGCAGTGCATGCCATCAAAGTGACACTGGGGTAAAATATACAAAGCCCATTATACCCATCATGACTACCCGTCTGATAAGGGTACACCAGGCACGTGCATCACAGCCATATGTGCGCAACATGGTGATCTCATATCAAGATAAACAGCACATGACCTTGCAGGTGGGGGCCCTGTTAGAATTTTCTTCAGGTCGAGTAGCCCATCCCGCTCAAATGGTCCCTGAATATGGTTTGTTTAACGATGTTGAACAAAACACCCATGTTTCCGAAGGTGAATTATTCAAACCCAAAAGAATTCCTCTCAACACATGGCTATGATGCTCCCCCACTACTTCTGCTGGTGATCAGAGATGCACATATCGTCAGCCACCAAGGGACATGCTCAACTGGTTAAGGTCAAACAACTGACAAGCAAATCTGTGGTATTAAGCAGAATATTTACTGTAGCCCATCTTTTTATACCAAGACAAAACAATGTACATGATAACGCTTCCAATCAGTTAAGACCAGAAGCCATGAGAGCCACTGCCCGGTACTGCATCCGGGCATTTATTATTATTATTATTATTATTATTATTATTATTATTATTATTATTATTATTATTATTATTATTGAGTGAGTGAGAGAGCAGTGCATGCCATCAAAGTGACACTGGGGTAAAATATACGAAGCCCATTATACCCATCATGACTACCCGTCTGATAAGGGTACATTATTATTATCATTATTATTCACTAGTCTTATTTTTATCACGTGCTTTCACTGCACTACCAAGCATGCCTTATATTAATTTGTTGATTACTGATTCGAAATGACCATCAACTTCTAAAAGTGCGTTGATATTAAATTCGAAGCATTTTGTTTCCAGCTCAACTAGACAGATTCCACGGTTGAGCAGATGCATGAACTAATTTTATCAATACGTTTCTAGGATTAGTGTAAAGTAAATAGATATACAGCACCAAACTCTTGTTTTTATTGTGAAGCTGTTTATATCTGTATTAGTAGTTAGAATAATGAATCTGAAACTCTCCTGATTGTTCAAGTGAGCCATGTTTAATAGGATACATAAGCTTAAAGTACACTTTCTCAATAGGCTAGCAAAATATGCCAAACTTTAAGTATATGCTATCAACAACGTATTCTACATCATATTAAGATAATACTTTGACCAAATACAATAATCGATGTATGAAACAAACCACAAAAATTACTGTATCCACGACCCACAAGCATAGGTGTGCATATGAGCTCCTTTCCAAATTCATACACACGCATAGTCTCTGTCTCTCGCTCTCTCTCTCTCTCTCTCTCTCTCAGACACATATATGCACACTCAGATAGGCACACACACATACACACACACACATATACAAACGTAGAATAACAAATATCTTTACTAACACACGCAAAACGAACCTACCATGTAGAAACACACACACAAGATATTTGCGTGATTGTAATTCTGTTAAAAGGGAACACAAAACCTTAGATATTGTAAATACCTAGTATATAGGATTATGGTTCTAGATTACTGCGTTCCTTTACTCAGAGCTTCATATTGTCTTCGTTGGATATTCCCGGATGAGGCTGACTGGTTGCATGGGGGCTGCTCTCAGTCGGCGTAAAAACTTCAGTTGAGGGACTATTGACTTCTGGGGTTGTCTTGTGTAAAGTGTGGAGGTGTACGAGCTTCTAGTTTTGTGGGTGTTTATATTTGTTTGATCTGGTCCGAGTGGTTCACTTAACTCAGAGGAGAAAACATGCCTTCATTAGCAGACAAATTATTTTTTAAATCTTGGTTAAGTTGTTGTTTCGGTACGCGTAGATTATTTTTCATCATCACTGAAGCTACAGAATTTAAAGCAGATGGTGCTACATTTTGCTGCAGTGTAGTGACAACCAGATGACATTCAAGTTTTCAAATTCTATAAGATTTATCTATAACGCTGTCTTATAGCTTAAGTTTCACTCTTAACAGCTATACTAACGTAACTTGCTATATGATAGAGTGGTATGTATTTTTCTTGAAACTGACTATGTAGTTTGGTAAATCAATATTGATACAACACTCCCTCATTCTTTCAACTGACCCTCGATATTATTTGGTTTCTGTACTGGAAAATAATGTATTCCTCTACCAGGAAAGAAAAAAAACACGCTATATCTTTTATTCTTTTCTAGGCACAAGGCCCGATATTTTGGGGGAGGGGACCAGTCAATTAGATTGACCCCAGTACGCAACTGGTACTTAATTTATCGACCCCGAAAGGACGAAAGGCAAAGTCGACCTCGGCCGAATTTGAACTCAGAACGTGATATATCTTTGATTTATCCTCTTTAAGCAAAATGCCATTTTGATGTTTGCATTTTAGGCTCTATTCTTCCTAGTATATATTTTTGAAAGCTCAGAACAAGAGAAAAAAAACATCAGGTTGAACCGACGCTTGAGCATGACTGTACAATCCAAATATCTGCTACTGATCAACATTAAACAATATTCTCCAACGAGCCACAAATACACTAAGTCTTCAATAAAACAGCGTATATATAATTTATAGCTTACTCATTTGATAGCGAGAAGCAATAAACTAAACTGCGCAACTCGCAACACGTCCACTTCCCCACCACAGTATGCAGCTGCGACAGCACAACATCCTGAGATCTAAAAACAAGGTGATAACAAATGCACTAATGCATCCGAAGACAGTATTGTAAATAATTATATAGTACACATTGAAAATACTTTCAAATGCATAATAACATATATCGACCTTTTGCAATACAGACAATGGAAATACACCTTGCTGTTACGATAAATCTATAATTTTGATTTTCGAATAGATAATTTGTCAATAGTCAGCTTTCATTGTTTATATCATTCAATCAGATTAAGAATTGGGTAGTAGTTTTCTATATTATTATTTATAGGTATTGTTTAACCTCATGACCTCTATAAACGAGTAGATCTATAATCAAAAGCATTTCACATGTTATCATATCTTCCTTTTTCAGACGTCGTGTACAATTTCCAGATTGTATCTTGGACTATACATGCCAGTGACATATTTTAAAACGGTAGGCTGTAATTTAGGGATGTTTGGGTGTAATCTTGACAAGCGCCAAGGTAGAAGTTCATTTGTTTACTTGTGCACTTATGTTTGCCAGAGACTCGTAACTGCCGTCACGTGAGTCCCTGAGCTTACGGTTCTATCATCTAAATTATACATAGGGTTTCTCTTAATCAAAGAATTAAATATCAGCATATTTCGCGTTTCTTCTATTATCATTGTATATCACTTTATATTTTTCATTTTATTGTGGTTTATTTATCGTTGTTTTCCTTACTTCGTATTGAGTTGAATTCTTTCGAGTTTACATATTTTTAATCCAGGAGTATATAACATTGAACTCTGTTGTTTATCTTTCTAAATTTTTTCAGTCAACCCATACATAGATGCATAAATACGTACATACATACATACATACATACATATACATATATATACATATATATATATATATATATATATATATATATATATATATATATATATATATATATATATATATATATATATATATGAAATGGAACAAAAATGCAATAGAGTACAATAAAACATTCGGACAGATAGCCGATACAAAGGCAGACAGGAGAAACAACAATTAGAATTAGAAGGACAGGCAAAAAAGAGGGGTCATACGTGGCCTTCTTTCCTCAGTCAAGTATACTAGAAGTCCTTACTGTTTCGGGCAATTACATTTCAGATAGTTCCATCACATACAATAGGAATACAAAATACAAAATGGCTGATAGTTAGCAAGGTGAGACACGCATAAGAAAGAAGGAAACAAAGGACCACTGATGAGGTCACAGAAGTGTGACGAAAGAACTCTGGCCGAAATAAGATTAAGATTAATGTAATATAAAGCTGAAGCAAATTAACACCAAATATACAGTGCGTGTGTTTTTATTGGCTAAACTGGCAATATGACCATCCCCAAGTACAACAATATATATATATATATATATATATATATATATATATATATATATATATATATATATATATATATATATAATATATATATATATATAATATATATATATATATATATATTTATTTATATATTTATTTATTTATGTATATATATTTATTTATATATATATGTATGTATGTATATATGTATAGGTTTATATACATGGACGTGGGATCACAGAAGTTCCTAAAACACAACTGATAGAAAGACTGAATGTAATTGAATATAATATTCGATAAAGCATTGAAGAATGTGTTATCGGGTATATGGAAATAACTCAGGAACATTACATATTGTCCAACGCTGACAAAAGAGAAATCGTTAATATGTGCTGGTGCCTATTCTAATAGAATGATATTTATTCCACTGTGAGTAACAGTATGAATCGTGTCTAAGTATTTCAGTGAACATCCACTTTTCACCAGGCGAATTTTACTGGTTATATTATTAGTTGGCAACGGAATAAATTATGTGTATACATTTTTTATCTGTTCTGCTTTATTTTTCACGTCTTTTCGTATTTTTTTTTACTTACATTAAGCTATCAAATTACTTCTTTAATAAATATATGGTGTTCGATCGTAGCATTCTTTTTCAATACCTATTTTACAGAATGCATCGATTATGTTGCCTGCCTGAACTACAACTACATGCATTGAGAAAATGCTGTTCAATTAGTCATTTATGGAGTATAGGTGAGTAAAATGAACCGAATGGCAGATGTTGTTACGTATCCGTCTTCTACAAATTGGAATGTTCAACTTTACAACATTTCCTAGTGACAAACGTACCAATATGAAGATTTATACAAGTGCATTTTGCCGAAAAATATTCTGGTAAATCTTGACTTATTTATTCAAACAGCAAAAGAATTATACCTATGGGGAAACTTTTCAAATATAATTAAATATGTTTAGCTGTATTTTATTTTGTTTTTGCCTTTATTTTTGTTATATTTATTTTCTGTATTGCGTTGATATAAAATTAGATGAGACCAGGCATCTACAACGTACTTTCATATAATCAATGATATGATTGCTTAACGACATTCAGTAAAAAAAATGTATGAAACAAACTGCGTTATCAGTTATATATTTGGATCGGAAATAAAGCAAATTTTAATTATTGCTAGAAAGACCCTGAAGCAACATAGGTTCCTGTATAATTATTAGCAGCATCCATTATATATACTTGCAAAAAAAGTTCACATTTCATAAAATTCTATATTGAAATATATTGTAAAACACAATATATAATTAAAATGTTATTCGTAGGTAATAGTATTCACTTACTCAGTTCCTTCGTTACATGCTTTACAGAAATCTTCCAAAATTAATTGCCTTAATCGCAATTTATTTATCACTATTGATACATTTTCAATGCAGAAATTAAGTCTTGTAAGAAGATATTGTCGATTCAGTCGACCACTACATGCTATTTGTAGAAGTTTTAGCTATTTGTACTTGGGTTGGAGAAAAGGATTTCGTCCATACTAAACGATCGATGCGGTTGATTATAAACTTCTACATCTGTCACTTAAAGCTTTTAAGATAAGCATAGCTGTTTTCTAAACATAATATAAAATTTAGCAATATATCCCAATATACACACATCAAGCGAACAGGCACCGCTGCATACGTATATCGTATGGCAATGAACTTGCATCCATTTGTAAATTAAGCGTTTCTAGAAACGTGTCCTTACCAATGCCTAGATTACAAGTAATATAAATCATCTTGCAAGGCCACATCAGTAGTTATAGAAATAAATCCAACATATTCTATGTAAAAGCTAGTCTGAACAGCTTCTGTAACGAACATATCTTTATCATAATATTTCGGTTTCTTTAACACTGATAAATTCACATTGATCAGTTAGTGAACCTATATGAATATTTACTCAAGCTTTCTTATTCAAAGATACCCATCAAATTATGATCAGCGCCACAGGATTTTAAGAATAGGAAAAGCCCTGTCAAATTTAATATAGTTTCCAACGACAGTTTGGACGTGATATGAGATCGGCTTTTATGCCTTTCAAAGGGGATATTGACAATTTGATAATATGAATAGACTATCGACGGCTTACGTCTTCTGTTTTGTTCGTTTACTTTCGTCCCCGCATTTTGGTGCAACGTTATGTATATATAATTTAAAAGAGCATCAAAGACGGGATTGGGAGCTACTGGTTATAGAAGTTGCGTGTCACAAGACGCCTTTTCCATCAACGTTTTCCACACTCTAGTGTATGCACTGCATTTCTTTCAGTTACTGCAAGTCCCTATTCAAATGTTTGATTTCAAGTTGCAGGCTTTATATGATCAAACAGATCTAGCATATCCATGGTGTTCATTTTTTCCGAGAGTTCTATAGTGTAAGAGTCAACACCTACTGTGGGTAAATGATTAACTCAACACCGCAGGAGTGAAACTAAACGCAATTGCTTCTTTGTTGCAATTATGCATTGTTGAATTTCCATGCCTATCGTTTACGATAATAATCTGGAACCTGTTCTAGCAGACATTCCTGTGTTCAGTTGCAGAATCAATAGAAATAGTAAATTCTTTCATGCTACCCTGTGTAGCTTTGTGCCTAGTTTCCCACTGCAGTTATTAACTATCTTTATTTAGCCTTAACGAATAGTAAAACCTTAGCTCCTTCTTTCGGGAACAATATTTCCCACAGACCATACTGGATCCACTTTCTAAGCGTATTGGAATTCCGATATTATGTTCATAACCACTGCCGCATTGATATAGGTGACTAATACTGATCTAGTATGAACTGAAACTGTATACATTGCTATGTTATAAGAACTTAGTAGCTGCTACTTTTGCTGTTGAAATATAAGTTAATACAGAAAATATACAGTTGGAAGATAATGATAATATATAAGCATTTAATGTATTCACTAAGATAATTAGATAGCCATTTTTTTTTCAGTTGCAGTGCCTTGTTATTTCATTAAATACCCATGTTGATGAGGTCACAGAGAGCTTTATTTGCAGTGATTTCTTGATCAGACGATGGTGTTTTCAATCAATTGAAATATCTCGATTGGGGCAATTTTCAAATCACTAACAACTGTCGCTTGCATAAATTGATGCGTTGAAAAGATTGCAAAGCAGTCACCATGTCAAAACTCCTTATATTCTGAACTCGTTTCAATGTTACTTTGGAGTCAAAATTAAATACAAATTTGAGACGTCATTCAGTACTCACTGAGAAAAAGTATGCATTGTAGAAAATGATAAGTTTTCCGTAAAAGAAATATCATTTATAGGCAGGCTACGTCGGCAGAGTAACGTTATTTACAAGTCTAGTCACTTTAATATGTACAAATGCAAATAGGGTTTATCTTTCATTCAGAAACGGTCTACACCATACAACTCAATTATCAAAAAATTAGGCCTCCATCACAGTGGTGAAAGCTGAACAAATGAAGAAACTTTTACTCAAAAGTACTCCATTAGTCGTTCAGATGTTCCAGCGACTATCACAATAGTAAATTAGAGAGCATTCACAATCTTACCAAAAGTAAAGTAACATCCGGGACTGCAACAGTTAAGCACACATTTTATTATAATTACTATTATAGACATTTTCTAAAGTAAGTGTTTCACAAATAAATCATTTAGTTTTAAATATAATTAGGATTATTCTCTAATTTATGCATAAGTAACTCTATATATATCTTGAAATCTCTTTATAAACAACCTAGAGGAATGTGTATCCGGTTCGAATCTCAGTGTATATCACTTCATTTGCGTGCCATGTTGTTTTTTAACTTTGTAGGTCCATACTTTTCTCGAATTTATTATGTATGCTGCATCATAACCGTAGTAATGAACGGTGGAATCTGTCCCTTGAACCCAAGTAAACCTCATAGGCATCTGATTATGCTAATAATACAAATTAGTCGCATGCAGCAACATTTAATATGTGCAGAAACCTAAATACAAATGTCGTTCTTACCGTCTAGAATACGAAGCTTTATTTTCACATTTTGAACAATAGCACTCTATCCGATGTGGTCAATAACACTTCAGCTGGCTCTACTACCATCAAATAAGGACATTTAAATGCTATAATATTAGAATATACAATGCAACCGCTCCTTTCAGAACGTTATGATGGATCAATGAGAACTAATGCTTTTGTCTTTCTTTAAGCAGCTTGGACTACGTCACGTTTCAGACAGTTTGGTTTTCAACATTATACTCTGTGATGTACTCGCAATTTTTGGCGTCACCTAAATTCTAAAATCATCCAGATTGCAAATAATAATAATGCTCATATAACTGAAGTATAACATCTGCAGAGGTTAGATGTCCGCCAAAGGCGACAGAAATTAATTAGTAGAAACATATTTAAGCGTGATAAATGCAATTATGCAACACATCAGCTTCATCATGAGGCTGAATAAAACAGCCGCAAGAATGTTTATTTTCCTTTTCTAATACTAAATTGATTATTGTCCGACATTCACAAAAACGCAGGAAGACCAAAGTGAAAATCCATTTGGTATTTCGGTTCGTTCACGGATAACTTGGGGCGAAACATCAACAAAACTATTATATTGGTTTTCATTCAACAAATAAATTGTTTCAATACATTAATTTTATATATTATTAAATATCATTCTCTTTGTTAAGCTTTATATTTGGTCTCTTTTGGTAGAGGGGGAGAGTTATACACATCTTGTATTTATGCTTCATAGCTTTTTATATTTAAAATATATTAAAACTGGTTCTAATATGTTAGTGATGAGGACACTGCGCTATACATTATAAGTTATTGACCATGATTGACCGCTAACTCCAAAGGTTTTTCTATTCTCTCTCTGTTTATTTTCTCATGTTCCTTTCTGTTGAAGAGCGTAGGCTCGAAATATAAAAGACTTTCTCACCTTCCCGAGCTTCAAACCTGGTTGTTGTTTATGCACATGTCTCCGACTTTAGTTTTTCTGTAAATTTCAACAATAGGTTATAAGTATACTGGTATTCTAAGAAATAATTTACATGTAACCGATAATAACATCATCTAGAAAACTAGGATTCTGACAGTGTTTAGTATCACTTGTTGATGTTGATACTGCATTCGTCTTATCGACCATGTCTTGCATGGTGGAAAATTGTATACTTTTCAATCTCGCCACC
Source organism: Octopus bimaculoides (assembly GCF_046866305.1). Taxonomy (NCBI): domain Eukaryota; kingdom Metazoa; phylum Mollusca; class Cephalopoda; order Octopoda; family Octopodidae; genus Octopus; species Octopus bimaculoides. The sequence continues at coordinate 7,441,958 of NC_142929.1, forward strand.
TTTATATGTACATCTACTTCACAGTTATAATGCCAACACACATATTCTATGGCTTTATTTCACAGTAGCTTTCTTTTTTTCGGGCTGTGAAATTTCATTAGCAAAACAACGTGCTTCTTTATTCAATTCTGTGAAACCATGTAAGGCATGATAAGATTTCTAGGTGCTTAATTGATTAATTTAGAGAAGTAACGAAGTTTATGGTATATAGAAATTATCAGAAGTTTCACTTTCTATTTTTTATTTCGGCTTTATTCTTATTAATAGAATCAGATATTTGGTGGGAACAAACTGAAATGGATAAGGTTCTTTGTAGTGTTAGTTGAATGGAATTCTTTATGATGTAATTAGATTTGTACCGAACCATATAGTTTTTAATGGAAATATTGAACTATCCACGAATATCATAAAAAATATATTCTGCACAAATATAAGATTGTTCTCTTTGAATCTGATTGAATTTCGAAAATACAATAAAAATAAGAATTAGAATATTTATATTAAAATATATTACAACTTGAAAAGTTTTAATATATATATATATATATATATATATATATATATATATATATATATATATATATATATATAATCACACATGTGAATGCATTTTTACAGATCTGTCTGCAGCCATTCAATTCACTAGACTTAGTGTTTAATATTGGACATATATGGTCCGTTATACATTCCTAAGTGTATATTCATTGCTTCTGTGCGTGTGCGTGTGTGTGTGTGTGTGTGTGCAGGTGGGGGCAATTCACACTGCGACCTATTTCGGATTAGAGATTCTATCTATTTTCATTCAAATCACTAATTTATTTCAGCATTCTACTTTGCTCCTGCACGAATGTCGGTGTTCTCTACTCTCTCTGTTATTTGGCAGGACTAATCCAATATGGTCGTATTATTAACATCAAAAAGTAAAGAAGAAAATACAGATGGGTGGCGTGTGAACTGGCCGAGTTCGAAATATACATACACGCGGGTACACACATACGTACGTAGATATGTACACGCATAGATGCATGCATATACGCTGATACGCACACATATACCTACATACACACACATATACATGTATACACACACACACATAAATATACGAAATTTGTACGGAAAGTAAGGAAAAGACAGAACATAACTTTTTTAATTAACTGCTATTGTACCTCAGAGTGCACATATTGAAAAAGAGAGTAACCTTTTCACTAAAGGAACTCTCTTCCTGTTATTTTTCATTGACAGTTGTCGGGAAATTTCTTCTTCACCAAGCCCAATCTCTGTTCTCCTAATCCCCCCCCCCCCGATTATAACTACATGGGTTATTATGCATGAGATACGTCTGAGAAAGACACCACTCGCTCCACCAGCAACAGTAAGGCCAACCTGGCGGCCAAGATCAATGAGGTGTTCGAAAATCTAACCAGGGACGCAGTGAGGAATGCATGCGCCAGGTTTCGCAACCGTCTTGAGGTCATGGTGCAAGATGGGGGCGGCTACTTTCAGCAAACCGTTATCTCCCAGCCGTACTTTTGTTTCGAAACTTTATTTGGGGAAAGGATGTTGTCTTTTACTTTTGTGCAAACTGTCGAATTCAAACCGAACGCCATACACACACACACACACACACACACACACACACACACACACACACATATATATATATATTATTTTATGCGCCCTTTAAAAGCCTAGCCAGGCTCATGGGCCCGGTTTCCCGGTTTCTATGGTTTATGTGTGTCCCCCTCCCCCAGCTGGATGGGATGCCAGTCAATCGCAGCTTTACTCAAGAAACAGAAAGAAAGAGTGAGAGAACGTTGTGGTGAAAGAGTATAACAGGGGTCGGCACCACCCCCTGTCAGAGCCTCGTGGAACTTTATGTGTTTTCGCTCAATAAACACACACAACGCCTGGTCTGGGAATCGAAACCGCGATATGCGCCTCCATATATATATGTATGTATATAAACACTTAGGGGTTAATAGTTATTCCAAGTTATCAGGATATTTACTATTTTACACTTTACTAATGCAAAGCAAACAGTATCAAGTATAAAATAGTATTACAAATTTGGGATTTTACCAATAGGAACACAACTTCAATTCAAGGACAGCCTCATTTTCTGGAGTACACATAGAAAGTTATATCCAAAATTAAATACAAATACGCATAAATAAACACGAGAAATTGTTTGGACTTACGGGAGACGACGTGACGACAGCCAATCAGAAAGATAAATAGATAAATAGATAGATAGACAGACAGATAGATAGATAGATAAATAGATAGATAGATATATAGATAGATAGATAGATAGATAGATAGATAGATAGATGGATGGATGGCTATTTACACGCACAGGACAGAAAATTACTGACTGTAATTTTTGTTTTTATACTCGAGTTAGTAAGCAGTTGGTATACCGCACATGGTGCATATAGCCTACTAACTCAAGGTACTAATTTCAAATATGAAAGATGTCCCCTTTATTTTCACCTATATTATTTATTTATCTTCGGATTACTGAGTCTATTCTAAACACACTAGACCTATATTAACAGAAATATTAGACTTGTCTTAAGGTAGCAGTAACTTCAGAAATACATTCATTGGTGTATCCGTCATTTTATTCATTGAGGTCTTCCATGGTTAATAATATTTAGACATTGATCTTGCCTCAAGTGTTGACCTTTCATTTTAATTACCACTAATTAACAACGAAAAGAAGACTTCAAAAAGTACTAACTCAGTTGGAGAACTTCCAACTATCAATAGGCCAGTAACCTTGAAACACAGGCAAGTCAGCTTCTTCTACAGACAAATTAGTTCAGTTGACATTTATTCAAGTTCCTGTCAGAATTACTTTGGTTTCTATCGCTAAATTAATGTTGTGTTTTAAAACAGCGTATTTTACAAAGATTCTTACAGAAACTAAGAAACTACACAAAAAATGTCTCCTACACATATCAGCATGCAAAGACACTTGCGCACACGCATATGTTGAGTGTATATATATATATTCGTTTTTATATACACAAGTATATATATATATATATATATATATATATATATATATATATATATATATATATATATATTACAAATGGACATCATCGACACTAACCTGGTGTATATGATTTATCAAAATTTAATATAATATTGACGATAATTTAATAAACTGTATTCAGTATTTCAGTAATTTATATTATATAATATGAACATCCTTCCCAAGTGAAAGATATATTATTCATATATGAATGCATTAACTTTGACAAATAAACATTAAAGCTGTGTCCACACATTCAGATCATTTCACTCTTCGTCGCCCCCTTCCTCTTCTGCTTCTCCAACGTCCTTTTTCATTTCAATAAATTATAGTCCACGGCATAAGAGATATTATGAACTTAATCCTAGCTACTCACCCTTCCCCATTGGTGGTTAACTCTATCACTATCAACAGCATCACAGCATCACAGTATCAACAGATCTGTTCTGACTAGATCTTCATTGACCGTATAAATGTGTTTCTTTTCAAACCTCTCCCAACTGGTTAAATCTATGTAGCTTAATTTTAGTGATTTTTGGTATACGTCATCATCACAAAACAAGTCTAATTAAACGAATTTCTTACTGTAAAATGATATCACCCGAGGTCTGCGCTTTTGCAGTTACCATTTCATTTTTATCATATTCTTTTCCTTGCGTTGACAAAGGAATTCTTGAAGGCAATGGTGAAAGGTAGCTATGAAGAGCTTATTTCTTCTGATATTATTTCTATTAATTCTCCCACTTTTGACTAGAAGAGTCGGTGCAAGCTTTGAAAAGTAGCATTTTAATTTTTATTCCTCACTAGAGAAAATAAAAGTTTTCACATTTCTACCCACGCTAATTTCCAGCCTTTTTCTAAAAGCAGTCTAAATCTATAATATCACGTTGAAGATATTAAACATGTGTGACAGTAGAATGTTCAGATTCTGATGCTATACGTATGATCACGAAATTTATGTCATCAGCAGACATTTCTTTGATTTGTAACTTATTTATATCTCAAAACTAATTTTTCAGATGTAAATCCAAAACTTGTTAGATATATTTGAAGGCCAAGATGTTAACACCAACGCCTGTAGCGTTAAAGGTAATATAAGAGGAATTACTTCAGAAAGTTTACTGTGTATCGGTCTTTAGGAAAGTGATATATGCTTTGTATAATTCAGAGTAATTACGAAGAGATCAGGTTCTAATATATCACCGCGACGTACGCCTAAAGAAGTATCAAATTCATTACTGTTGTCAGGAGTACAAATATATTCAGCTATGTTATTGAACAATGACATGATAACAGTACACACGCACACATTCACACATTCACACACAAGCATACAAACATCCAACAATACAAACATACATGTTAATGTATTTATGTATGTATGTAACGAAGTTTAACGATTCCTTCTAGTTTACGTTTTAAAATAAATTGCTTTTTATCATGGGTTCTCACGATGACGATGACATACTACGATTAGACCAAATCTTTATTTTCTACACAACCACGGGACTTCGGAGGAGGAGGATGCCACGCGAGGGATGGAAGATCACAATGGTTCCTGACCGTGTTGCATCTTCCGAGAAATCTCTCGGGTGAGAAAACTGCAGAGGTGGCGGCATTTCATTGTCGCAAACATACACGAAAGTCTGAAGACCGCGCCCATAGCTCTGCCGACTGTTTGCACTTCAAACTACTTCGAATCTGTAACAACACTGGAAGAAACCGAGATATAAATGTTTTCAACAGAGGAAATTTCCTTCTGACAAACGCTTGGACGAAACGCGTACCACATCAGTTTGGACAGTTTTGAAACCAATGAAGTAGCCACAAACGAACAGAAAAGTAGCCAAAGTGTATAAAGGCTTTAAAACTCAAGCAAGCTTTCATTCTCCTGCGTATTTATATACACATGAATATGCACAAATCAAAGTGAGCAGACACAAACACGCATACACGGATACATGTGTATATGTGTATATATCCAGCCATACATACAGACATACAAAAAAAGGATGTCTCTTTTCATATTAACTTCCATTTTACATAACTTTTTCTTCTTCCACGATGCTCCAAAATCACTCTTCATTCACATGGTGGGGTTTCAAGTTTATTCACCGATAATTATACCGAGCAAAGGTTTTTGTCTTATGTGCAGCAAGAGTGTACGCCGTGTCCGTGTGTGTGTGTGGGGGGGGGGGGTGAGTGTGTGTGTGCGTCTCTCTCTCTCTCTCTATCTCTCTCTCTCTCTCTCTCTCTCCCTCTCTCTCTCTTACGGGAGGGGGTAATTTGATCTGGTGCATCATAGAACTATCCATAAAGTTGTACAAGAATATATGGACGACATCTGTGCGTGTGTGTTTGTGTGTGTGTGTGTGTGCGTGCGCGTGGTAAAATTGATGGATAACAGCAGGCAAGCTCGATGATATTCTCGTCTGTTAAAAGACAATCCTCCTCTCTCTCACTCTCTCTCTCTTTCCTCACTCTGTGCCCTCTCTCCCAGCCTCTCTCTCTCTCTCTCTCTATCGCATAAATACATACACACACACACACGCATACACACATATGTGCATGTATGTATGTATGTATGAAGATGTATGAATATGTATGTATGTATAGTTATTTTAATAAGACTTAATACTGTACTGAGATTCTTGTCTTCCCCCTCGTTCATGTTTATATAACTTAATATATCCTCTCATGTTTTGGAAAGATTCTGTGACACTTTTTTCATTCACGAACGCAACTTGGTTGTATCAAAATTATTATTTTTGTTCTCAAAATATTTTGCACATTGTCGCTTTGTACAGTGCTTCTTTGTCTCCGAGCCCATGTGTCCTATGAAATATTATTTTTGGTGGCGGTGATGTTGAAAAATGCATTCTCTTGTTTTAGACTTAGTGATTTCAAAGGCGTATGACTACTTTTTCTACCCCGTCGAGTGACTATGCAGAAACGTTGCCTGTGATTCGGTTAGATCAGCTCTGGATAAATATCCCTTTCAGGAGAGGCGTTCCAGTTCTGAAAGCTAAGTTTAATATCGAGAACTGCTTTATCTAATGTATCCTTTATTTAAGATTGTAGGATGTAACTAGAGGGAGATTCAGTTGCCTTTAGATGCAATTTCCAGCAGGGTTAAGCGAAAATGTAGCAGCGCACTTCTTGAATACTGAGACCAGGCTATAGATCTTGACATTGTACGTGATGTAAAATTGATGGATAACAACAGGCAAGCTAGATAATATTCTCGTCTGGAAAAAGACAATCCTTCCCCCTCTCTCTCTCTCACACACATTATATAAATATACGCATACTCCTACACACACACGCATATATCTATATCTATCTATCTATCTATCTATCTATCTATACACACACACACACACACATATATATATATCATATATCATACTATCTCTTTCAATTCTTCAGGGAGGTAGTTCTTGTAGGTGACCTTTATCTATGTTCTACTTCTATTTCCTCATTTCAGTGAATTGGGCAGTGCGTTAGGCGACGTGAGACAAGAGTTGCTTCTAGTTCGTTCTTCAAACAGCTGGTAGGTATAAGATATGAGCTGCTTAAAGTAGTTTTCGAGATGAAACTCTAGCAGTGTTTCGGTTACATGTATAGATATACTTGCATAAGTTCCCTTAGTGTGAGCAGTTAGTTATATTGCCATTGATTTCTACATGTTATAAATAACTTCCGTTTCGATCTGTGTTATCCTTGTTCTTAGTTACAGGAAATGATTTCCTATAATTACACTGCAAAATGAAAAACTATACAAAACATAAGGCTTATAAAAGCGATCATTATTTTGTAAAATATAAATATAAATGGATAAAGTTTACAGATTTAAGTATTTGTTGCAATCAGCCTTCAGTCCTGTTCGCCACCCGCTTTCAAGAAATATTCTGTCTTGTAGCAGTAATAACAACTAAGACGGAAGAATTAACGAGGTAACTTCTTAAAATTTAGCAGCCGAATCTCTTTGAAATCATACAATATTATCTGAAGAAGAGATATTTCGAATACTGCAGTCTAGATTATAAATGAGACGGTCTTTAATGAAAACGCCTTTGTCCATCCAAGCTAGTTTGGAGTAACATGTAAGCTGATTTTAAAGAAGGAAAAAATATCATGCGTAAATTATCGATCTGCTAGAAAGCAAAACAAAATCATCCTCAAATCATAGCCTGAAGAAGAAGAAAGTACACAGAGAATGTACTCCTAGAGAGATGGGATGGAGACGGAATAAATGCTTTTGAATATAGGTCAACTGGTGCTGTGTCAATCTAGAGATAATCAGTTGGGTTGATTCTCACAGCGGACAGTCAAAGTCAAATACACCAATATTTAATAAACTGACGTGTTGCTTGCATTAAAATCTGAACACTTATTGGTTATTCTCTGGAGACATATAACATATTATTGACATAACTGCTGCCTCGTAGGCCTACAAAGAATCACAGATAATTAACTAACGGCTACAATATTTGCTAAACTCTGAAGGATTATATAGATATATTTACGAGGATTTGAAAACATTGATTAGATTAATTAATAGATCAATACATAATTATCGGGGAATTATTACTTTATTTGAAGTAAATACTTCATAACCATTTATTGATGGAGCGTCTATTTCCTTGTGAGAGTCTCTCACACAAAGTAACATAAACACACACATACGAAAACACACACTGCGCGAACGCACACGCACATGTTCTTCACAGTCATCTGAATATCATTAAGTATCTGAAAATATCTAATTTCCGTCATTTAGACTTTTAGATTAACTGAATAATTCCTATGTTCGGTGCTGTTAATTCTGTTTCACTTTCTCTTCTTTAAATTATTATTATTATTATTATTATTATTATTACTAGTAGTAGTAGTAGTAGTAGTAGTAGTAGTAGTAGTAGTAGTAGTAGTAGTAGTAGTATTGAGCTCGCGTCTTTTGCAGTTCTCAAAGACTACAGGGACAGGATTTGTGAATTAGTCAAGCAGAAGTTGACGGAAGCAATCCTTAACAATCAGAGGTGGAGGTGCTCGCAACTAATCAATTGGAACCAAATCGACCGTGTTTAATAAAAAATGTTTATGGTAGCGACAAATGAAGTAGATGGGAGAAGGATTTGTGAGCAAGCTAGAAGTGGTGATTAAAAAAAGCCCTGCACCGAGCGTTCTAGCGTCGAGGATGGAACTCAGCCTTTTCACCAAAGTTGCCTGGTCAAAGGCAAGGCTCGTGAACTAAAACGAAAGCCGTTTGATGGTATCGATTGTTGGAGTTCAAGGTGGGTAACAAAGCCACAGTTCGGTCGTGTACAGGCTGAAACGATCTGGGGCAGATATTTGCTGCCTTCCAGCAGCAATTTACTTGACTATCCGAGACGAAAGATGGATCTGAGAGAATAGTGGCAAGATGTTTAGTCTGAGATTCTTAACTTTTCTTAATATCCAGGTCAGATCGAAACACTGGATTTTTAGGTGGGGCGCTCCTAAAAGAAAGTAACATATAAGTCAATTACAGAAACCCTTATTATACATAGAGAGGAATGGCCTCTGGGGCCCTCCGCAAGGATGCTTGAGGACCGCATGCGGATCTGGGAACCGTGATTGAGAGTTCCTGACTTAGATCATTGGACAAACTACCTTGAAGGATTTGATTCGGTTAATATTTATGTTTCAGGTTGAATCCCGCCGAGGTCAGCTTTGATGTTTATCGATTATAAAGGTTCACCATACATACATACATTCATACATATGTATATAATACAAACATACTTATATAGAAACACACATACATACATACATACATACATACGTACATACATACATTTATACGGCCAGTGGCAGACTAGTCAGGTTACCCTGCGCCATTAGAATCCATATATGGGCCACCATGTTAGTATCTAAGGGGCCCATCCCCTCAGGTTTGAGAATATTTATTCACTCCTGGAAGAATGCATTAATTATTTCAGCCTGGCTGTGTTTGTAGACAGTTTAAAAGAATACTTTTAACAAAGAAAAAAATTAAATGATAGCACTGTAGTTGCGCGTGGGTCCCCTTAGTCTCCTGGCAACCAGTACTTTAAGACCCAGTCCGCCACTGCATACGGCATCTATGGACCATTGACATGGAGTTTGAAAATTCAGTGCCCAAGATATAATTTCAGCATCATACCCATTATTATTAGGGCATCAGTATACAAACCAGCCCATCTGGAGCAAAGTAAGGGTGAACTTGGAATCTTGGAGAGAGAATACTAATCTTTCATTCATAATCTACAAATGATCACGATATCTGGGACTGTAAAAATCTGCAGGACCTTCCTAAAACTTAAAGGATGGCGGTTCAAAGATGGTACTTTCCTTCACAGCCTTGCTTCGAAGTCGGTGGCCGATCGACATTTACTCTAAATTATTTCTATTCTAGGCACAAGGCCTTGAAAATTTTTGGGGGCAAGGGGGCTAATCGATTACATCGACCCAGTGTGAAACTGGTATTTATTGCATCGACACCAGTGTACAACTCGTACTTATTTCATCGACCCAAAAAGGATGGAAGGCAAAGTCGACCTCGGCGGAATTTGAACTCACGACGCAGCGGCATACGAACATTTACTTAAAATTAAAAAGAGAAAAGGTACAGACATGCATATATGCATGCACACGCAGAGTCAGATATGTTTATTAGTTTGCTTATAATGATCTCAACAATAAAAAGATTCAAAGCATAATGTGTTGCGGCGGAATTTGAACTCATACAGAAACGGGAAAATAGTTAAATCGAATAAAAAGAAGTGACTGTTTTTTTTAGCAATGAACTACATTTGTTAATACAGAATATCCGTAACACTTGTCTTGTGCATTACCAGACAGCATCGTGTAAAATGTGAAATACAATACCACGCTGAAGACAAATGAAATTAACTTATTCTAAATTACAATTCTGCACCTTCACGAGGCAAAATAGAACAAAATAATTTTCTGTAATTAACGGTTGGACTAACTTGGTGAAAACTATATTTCTTTTAGCAAGTGGCATTTTATCTAATTACTGTTTGACAGATATATCGTGCCCATGTCTAATGCATTACCGATACAATACATTCATACGACATGGTCAGTAAAAATATTAGACGACTGGCATTAAGTTCATCGTCAGATGACAACTGATCTGTGAATTTGGCCTGAAAACGGGGAAACGTTGATAACATAGCAATATAAAATCTGACAAAATTTACTGAGGAAACATTATTCACATCACTATATAGTTTTAGGATGTCTCGTTCTATAATTCTTTTAAAGTAATACGATTATCGATATTAATATCATGAACAATCATTATCCGCATGATATTGACGTTTCCCAGAAATCCACGTGATGTTAACAATAGCAAGAGGGCAATCGGAATTCTACCAAACAGTCAAAGACCTGAAATGTGTTTATAATGCGCTTCTAGAAAGAATGTCGTTTATTTAATTTGCATTGTTTTTCTTTTATCCACTGAATGGATTTTGTATAACTTGAAATTATTTCGGTTGCATGGAGACATATTTCCGTCTACATAAGAATATAGATGTATGATTAAGCAAGAATAAGGGAAGATGTAAGTAAATAATTGTAGCTGAAGGAACAAGTGCCATTTATACATTGCCCCTGATACATAAACTCTTGAACTCCAACCGTAGTTATGTTTTGGTCCACCGAGGCCTTTGAATACAAAGTGTACAGTTTTAGTCGAGTGCAGGCGATGAAAGGATATTTCATAACGACCAGATAAGCTATATCTTTTGTTCACTTAGCTTCTTTCAGTTTGTAAAATATTGGGTTCATTGTGTTTTAATCTTTTGATTCTGGATATGTGCTTTTTATATAATATGTGGGTATGTGCTTTTCCACTATCTAAAGAGGCGGTTGACGCCGTTAAAGACCTGAAATCCGCGATTTTAAATGCCGTAAAGATGCGAATCGACGATAATTTGCCTTTTTCAGTCGAAACGGATGCGTTCGACGTGGCTATCACCGCTACGTTGAATCAAGATGGCCGACCGGTACCTTTTTCTCGCGTATGCTCAACTCTTCGGAAAAGCCCCATTCGGTCGTTGAAATAGCTTATGCTATTGTTGAAGCGATAAAGGAATTAATTCTAATCCGGCCACAAGGGCCAAACATAGAGGGGGCAATACAAAACTGAAAACAGGGTCGGGGAGCGAATGAAATTACATAAAGATTAAATTAAAAAATTATGGAAATAGAACGGATGAAACAATAAACAATATAACAGTACAATAAAGTGGAGGGACGGTTACAACCACGCAAGAGACTTCTTCCACTGAACCTTTTGGTTAACCTTTTATGGATTACACTCACGCGGGGTCTTACATTCCCAACATGTATACCACTTGCTTCCATCTTTTACCATACGTGTCCGATGACAGGCACCTTCTTTCTAGCCTTAGTTTCTTTCGTAGAAGGGAAACAAAAAAATTACCAAACGCCTTCCACCAATACTTTCATCCGTGTCCTCCATATAGCCTCTTTCGCTATAATGACCACTATGAGGAAACAAACTTTACCTTCTCTGTTCAGTGAGGGAGGTGGAACAATCTTTATAACTGACTTGGATGACAGCTGTACTCTTCCCAGGCGTGACAGCAGTCGTTCAACGTAAACCCACCGCTCTCAAATCCTCGAACACTCCACAAATGCGTGCAGAACGGTTTCACTGTCCCGCCCACATCTTGGGCAGGTGGGTGAGCATGAGGCACCATTCCTTAAGAGTTTATCGTGAACTGGTAAGGCTTCTCGGTAACACTGCCAGGCAAGGGACCTCTGGAAGTTGTCCAGGGGTTCCGGTCCGAATATCCTTCGGAACAGGCTGCCTAGTTGACCTTCATCGAAGCCCAGGGTATCATCACACTTGGCTTCTACCAACCCTTTTTAGAATGACGAGGTGGAACCCACGCTACCAGCATTGCCCGCACGGCAGAAGAGCACGAGTGCCTTACGACACTCGGCCTGCCAAACATCCAACTTGGGTCTACGTTTGATCCATGGTTCTAGTTCACTAAAACTAGTGAAGCTAGGAAGCAACAGTTTGACGAAAGAAGACCACACCCGTTCACCATCCAGGTAAAACCAAAGATGCCTTAGCCTCGGCGCGTGCTTGAGCATCATCAGCCAAGGCATCCCTAGCACACCCTTCAACGGTTGCTGGCAACAGATAGAGCGCCTTACAAGCGGTCCTTTGCTTTTCCACAATAAGCGGAAGAGCAATCGTTCCATCTTGCTTAGCCACAAATAGGGACAAGGCACGACGGTTAGGCGGGTAGGTGATCACAGATGCGGTAAACACATGTGCTACCTCCACCCTTCCTTTCAGGGATAGCAATCGCCCAGTCCAGGTCTCGCTTAGATAGGCCTCCCTGTTCGTGACCTCGCTCCCATTTTGTCTCTAACTGGAAGTCTGGCACAAACTAACCCCAAACATTTTCACCGGACCGTCTGTCCAACGTCCCACGACGCTGTTGGACGACATCGACTGACCTCTCCAGTTGCCGAGCTGCGAGACGACCGACTTTTCACATTTAATTAATGCTAGTGCCATCGCCTCGTATTCTTTAATCGGCTTCACCTATCCATTGTAGGTGACTCGCCTTCCAGACAATGATGATGATCTCATCCGCGTACGCCGTCACTATGAAGCGATAAAGGAATGGAGCCACTTCCTCGTGGGTCCCAGATTTACCTTTATAATCAAAAAATCTGTCTTACGTTTTCTACACCCGTCATCGTAATAAGATAAAAATAACAATTAATTTATATATACACCTGGCACAAGCCAATACACCTGACAAAGGAAGAGTCCACTTGATAAATGTCAAATAAATTAACATATTCACCTGCTACGTAGAGTGATACAACGCTCCACCTAACAGGTTCGAATCCAGCAAAATCACAACACTTATACACAACCGTTTTTCCCATATATTGTATTCATTAGCTCTTGTGTTGACACACATCCATATATTTATAGGTGGAGTCAAGCGAAGTGGAATCCTGTTCCACATGTGTTTCTATTGTGGACAACTGTGGTTTGGGGGTTCAGCAGATATAAAACAGTGAAAGTAAGTGCTGAGCCCCCGTCTATAATTTTGCAGCAATATGCTATATATTAGAAAGAGTCAAAATAAGACGCATGACATTCATACATTCATGAGTTTTATTATCATGCATGTAGAGTAAGTGAAATGGATATAGCGATCTATATGGCCTTTTGTTAGCTATCTCTTGCTCGTTTGCTAAAGTTAAAATATAGAAGATACTAAAACGAATCTAACCTTAAATATTTATACGGAAACACAATGGAAGTGAAGTAACGAGTGATGATTAATCGCATAACAAAAGAAAATTTTGCACAGTAGTTTAGTGAGTGTTCTATTGAGAATTGCTTTGCAGAATGTAATCATTACAGATATGATACTAAAAGCAAACACTTGACATATTTATTCCAGATTATTCAGAGTGACTATTTAATAATAATATATATTAATAATAACGCAATTACTAGCAAATCTGCTTTATTTCTTCGCCGCCTTCCTAACAGCTTTTCATTTACACTAAATTGATTCAGCCGCATAAATATGCGTCTGTAAGGATGAGGGTATGTGAGTATGTGTGTATATGCCTCTATGTTCATATATATATATATGTGTGTGTGTATATATATATATATATATATATATATATATATATATATATATATATATATATATATATATATATATACATATATATATATATATATGTACACACACACATGTATGTATATGCATATGTAAGTGTGTCTCTCTCTCTTGCTCTCTCTCTCTCTTTCTCTCTCTCTCTCTTTCTCTCTCTGTGCTGACGTAGTCGTCAATTACTAATACTTATGTTGTGCTTTGATAGCTTTCTGTGGAGGAAATATATACAGATTCCGCTGTTTAGAACAAGTAATTGATGTTGCAACAATTGGAGCTACAATTAATATAGTGACGAATACATTGAAGTAGTTGAGAAAATTATATATCTTGCCGCGTGAATATTTTCGCATTTGTTAAATCTGAATATATTTGTATCCTGCTCTGGTTCATAATATATTTGTCGTAAAATTATGTGATATTGACGTCAAAAGAGTACAAATGAAATTTCTGAAAATTAAAAACACACTGTTTTTATGAACGGTTTTCGAAAATTTGAAGAAAAAAATATTTGGCTTGGTAAATACCGCAGGATGATAGTAAAGAATCACCAGATCAGATATTAAAAGAAAAAAAATGGAACTGAATCTAAAAAGAGGGTACAGTGATGTGAACACACTGATATGAATGCGCGATAATAGATTCATATATATGGGCGAGACATAGCACTAAAAACAGACATAGCACAAATGTCGGATATACTTTTGAATGAATACGAGTAGAGAGAAGCAAGAATGTAAAGTATAAAATTTCTCGGCGGCGAATTCCTTGAAAATATGTATGACTGAGTAGAAATCCTATAGGGCAACCACGTTAGATATTTGAAGTCTAATAATGTCAACACATACAGAGTATACATGACGGCTATGTAGATCGAAAGTGGGATTAGAAATAGCAGAGTAAATTACGGTTGCCTGTAGCCAGCAGTAAGACTGCAAGTGTGACTTGTAGAGTTGAATTTAATAGCACAATGGGCTATGGATACATTGCGCAGGAAATGATTCATAAGACACCACTGAAGATCACTCTAGGAGACATTTTACATTCATTTTTCGTTAAACTCAGCAAAACAGATGAAATATATTACACTGTTATAGGAAATAAACAGCTGCGCTGCTGGAGATAACAAAAGTTATTATACAAAACAAAGTCTACCGATTTAGATTTCTTCAGGTGCAAACGAAATATAAATATAATACGAATAGGAAATTGGCTGAATAACATTCAATTTTTCTCTTCCACAGCAGTTCAAATACAAATTCGTATTTACGTTATATATATATATGTGTGTGTGTGTGTATGTGTGTGTGTGTGTGTGTGTGTGTGTGTGTGTGTGTGTGTGTGTGTGTGTGTGTGTGTGTGTGTGTGTGTGTATTTCCTATTAAGTTTGCTTTCAACTTCAGATACTCAGAACGCTTAATTGTGATGATGTTTCTTTGCGAAGTTTTTGACTTTCGGCAGTAAACAGCTATCTGCCCATTTCTATGTGTATCTAATATCAGAGAAGAAAATCTATATTTCTATTAAAATTTGTTGGCTGTTAATAAAACACAAACAGCCTCTACCAGACAATGATATGAAGTGTCTAGTTTACAAGGAGAAAGTATTAACTATGGACACGATTTCTTATTAAGTATGCTAAGCAGCTCAATTAAACTTCTACAATATAAATTCTAGATGTAATACAGTATAATTCTAGATAAATTCTAGATGTGATTGTCCACAACCTGTGGTCACTGTATACACACACACACACACACACACACTGGGATTTATGAACATTTAATGCATCGCTACGCGCGTTTTCACAAGTCACATGTCTCTTAAGATCACAGTCCGTTTTCCTGGGAAGATTACAATGTACTTCGTAGTATCCGTGCGCATCGGTTAGATCAGCTTCTTGGATTCATTTCTCCAGGCGATATAAAATTAATGGATGTTTAACAGAGAGCTGTTTTCTCCCTTTTGACCAGTGAAAAAGGTTGATTGAGTTACATGGGCATTTCTGTGTGTATTCGGTGGAGAGGAAGGGAACGGAAAGAGAGGAAGGAACGGTAGTTTAATGGGGACGGAGATGTGTGTGGTGATGTTAGATTTAATTTGCTATTCAGTCTGCTGATGTCGGGGAATGATTATACTGATCCGATGCTCATATATCATTTTACTGCTGTTAATATTATCAATTAAAAATATTTGCCATAGATCGTATTAACAATAGTAACATCGTATTTCGAATGTAAACATGTGAATATTTTTTGTTCATGCGTTGCTGGTTTTTTGACGCAAAAGAAGCCAGAGCGCGAATGGACTTATAACGTGCCGGAATTGGAATTTCATGCCAGGTGTCTCATACTGATGAGGGTTAAGGCTCGCAGACCAACACCCGAAACCATAGCATATGAGCATCGGAACAGCATAATCTTTATACGCATGCTTTTTAATTCTCTGTCCGTTTCCTCGCATACTGTTATTTTCTATGATTTTGGTGCGTTATGGCGGTTAAATTGAGACCTAAGGTCTCAATTTAACGGGACTTATTTCTACAATGGCAACTAGTGGAACTATCAGCAACACCAATATTATTACTAAGATTTAAATTATTGTTGTTACAATTATTCGCATTGATATTATTTCCCCTATTATTAATTCTATTACCAGGCATATTATGATCACTTCTATTACTAACTCCATTTCCATCGTGCTATCAGATAGAATCATTCCCGTAACATCAGGCATACGAATATTTTCTATTTCCATATATGGACTTTTATAGCATATATTTGATCTCTCACCTTAATGTATAATCTTCCTGCGAAAACTAAACTTTTAACTTTATCCATGGATGGTATATGGTTTTATATTGTGTGTGTGTGTGTGTGTGTGTGTGTGTGTGTGTGTGTGTGTGTGTCTATCTGTTTGTCTGTGTCTGTGTCTGTGTTTGTCCCCCACCACAGCTTGACAACTAGTGTTGATGTGCTTTGGTCCCCGTAACTTAGCGGTTCGGCAAAAGAAAACGCTAGAACAAGTACCGGGCATAAGAAAAATACTCAAGTCGATTCATTCGACTAAGCATTCTTCAAGGCAGTACCCCAGCATGGCCGCGGTCTACAGATTGAAACAAGTAAAGGATAAGAAATAGAAGGTTTGTTTTATTCTCGCATCTACGTTATTTAGTTTTATGTCGCTTCAGTCAATTGCTATGGCTATGTTTGATTTTCATGCTTACATAATTCGTTCTCAATGACTTACGGTCATTATTTTTATTGTATTTTTATATAGAGATGTTATTCTAATATTTTATTCTAATATTCTAATATTCTAAAATTGTATAAAACAGTATTTTATATTCGATATTCAGAAAATTTTGCATTTGAATGTAAAATTTCGTCAGAGATTTTTATGCTTAAAATAAATGCTTAGAGGATGAAGACGGAAGTTATGTATTTCTTTTATGATAAGAGTAAGGCCATTGTCTTTTACCTCTAAATTTGAAAGAGCGCATAAAAATGGAAATTGTTGAAGTGCCACTTGATGCCAGGAGCTTTTATCATGTAATTCTTTCTATTCTTCAATATATGTACTAGTGTATTTGTATGTGTATACATGCGTTGTGCGCATGTGCGACGGCATTTTTGTCTTCTTAGATGCTTATACCAAGCCTGAATTCCGATTGAAACTGTTGCAATCATTCGACAACTCTATTGCCTTTATGAAATGCTTGATCATTATTATTTTTCTCTTTTTGTTGTTAGATGAATGAAAATGCAGTGATATCTTATGACTCAAAACTCATTGAAACTTGCAAAAATAAATATTCAGATATTAAATTTCAGGCTTATATTACTAAATCGTACACATCTTACAGGGTTGATTATAAGGCTCAATTTTAATTTATATTTATTCCTGTCTACCCAAGTGGTGGTGGTGGTGGTGGCAGCAGCAGTAGTAATAGTGTTATTGCTGTAGCTTTTTGTTAGTAGTGGTGTTGTTACTGTAACGAATTTTTCTACCTTAAAATTTTCAAAAAGCAGAAACAAATATGGCCCAGAGAGAAAGAACAAAAGAGAGAATTCATTTGGTCGTCAGTATCTTGAATGTATTGTAATGTCTAAGAGTGTGTCGCTGTTGATTCACTCCAACTTATTTACGATGGTACAACTTTATGGCCAAAATACTTCCAAACGTATAAATGCCATTATACTTGGTGATGTGACACTTCGTTTTTTAATATGTAGTAACACAATTCTGACGTATATTTCTGTACATGGTTTTCAATGCTCATAATTTTCCGTAGAACATTCTTAGTAACTATATGGGTCTGGAGAATGGTCTGTCTCTGGAGAAGAAAATCCACTATTTCTAATGCTGCTGTGGAGAACGTTAGAGTTACTATGAATGACTAGTAAGTCTAGTTGTGGAGAGGAAATTAGAGTTTTATGCATGTTTTCCATATATTGAGGGGATTCTATACTAAATGCTTTTTGACAAAAATTAAATCTCTTATACTAGAAAATACACTTGGGTGGTTCTATATATATATAAAATATCCGCTTGACCAAGTATTGAGTCAAACCGGGGAAGAATATGTATGTATGTATATAACAGCAGATATCAGTGAAATAACTACAGGACAGCGTTTATGGTAAAAGCTCTAGTTTCTTCAACCAAATAAAAGTTGATTTATCGATTCTGCTGCTCACATAAAAAACTTCGGACATTATCCCTAAAAGAGAAATCAAAATATTAATATTCGTTCCATCTTAGATGCTTCTTAGTGATACTGAATTATTGATTAACAAAGTCATATGTTGTACCTTTATAGACCTTGATGAAACAAAAATAACTTCTAAAGTATTTAAAGAAACAAGTGATATTCTATTCCAAGCTGTTTGAATATTGAAAACCTGTTTTCTAAGTATTTCAGGGTCATTAATAAGTATTTCAATCAATAAGTACTGACTGAACTCATTCCGAATATAAAATGAATAACAAAGTCCTATCATTCAATATAAAACAACTGTATTCCCAATTTTGCTTTTCGTATAACTTAGGTTTACATTGAGAAACTATAATATTTAACCATATATCTAATGCATTATTTTTCTATGTGCTCCTGTGATTGAAATTGAACGAAATGATATTCCATAATTTTAAACATATCAAAAGAGAAAAAAAATTAAGTCAAAGAACCAAAATCAACCAGGAAAAGAAACCAATAAAGTCGCTCTGTTTTTGTGGCCTACAGCAGAAGCTGTAACAAATAACAAGTAAACTAATTCTATGAAGTTCAAAATGCTCATAAGACGATAATGTGTTGATAATTAGTTTTTTTCTTTTTTTACATCCAATTTCTTAGAGAGGGGATACGAACATTAAACAGATTTTTAGGACTACATCACTCAAAAAAAATAAATAAATAACCAGTTTTATTAATCCCCAATGTCTTGCATCAATATTGAATAATTGTTTGCCGGAAAAAGTAAACGAAATAAAAATCTTGCCCTTGTATCCAAACCTTATTTTCCTCTAAGCACTTTACTAGCGCCGGATTGTACGATACTTCATTGAGCAGATAAACAATTTCTGGGAATTTTATCCGGTTAGTGAGTATTAAAGCACGAAATGCAGTAGTATTCTGGGTTTGCTTCATTAAACGCATTTCCGGCAAAGCAAGGCTCAATATATTGTGGTAAGCTTCGGTGAGATATTGACATTTTATTACGTTTGATTTTTTTAAATAAATTCCTTGAATATTTATTAACAAAGGCATAGTGGTTTATCAATCTTAAAGATCTCCAATTTGATGAAATGAAGCCTTTGTTTATACTATATTGTAAGCGAGATTTTGTTATAATTATATATGTAATATCTTCACTGCTCGCTATCTTATCAAATATCTCGGTATATGTATGCAGAGTATCCTGTTGTAAAGGCATTAGCATCACAATCCCATCTAGGTGTTTCTATTCATCCCTTTTTCTTTGCTTTATCCACACCCTTTCATTCAAGCTCGCATTCTTTTACATTTGTGTTCGATATCATTTCTTCTTTCGTTTCTCATTCCATTAGGAAAATGTTATATAAAGAAATGTGCGAGCGCACACGAGAGAGAGAGAGAGAGAGAGAGAGAGAGAGAGAGAGAGAGAGAGAGAGAGAGAGAGAGAGAGACAGACAGACAGAATAAAGAGGAGAGAAATACAGCAAATCTATTATTATTCAGCCTCATGTCACATATTTAAAAGTTTATTGTGAAATACGTATTAAAGAGCATACATACATATACTTATCTACATTATTAGTTTCTTGACACAAAATGTTAAAAGGAAAAATCATCTTCCTTTAGATTACGATTCGTCCGTAAAAATGTGTTACTGCAATTCGTTACCTGAGAAAACGTTATGCGTATATCAACTGACTTGCGATTATTGGAATTTTAAATAATCATTCGGGTTCAATCCCACCGCGTGGCACTTTGGACAAGTGTCTTTTACTATAGACTTGAGCCGACCAACGCCTTGTGAGTGGATTTGGTAGACGGAAACTGAAAGAACCCCGTCGTATATATAATTTGATTAATTCTACTGGCCTCAGTAAATATATTTGGGAACTTAAATCTAAAAATATTAACTATATTTTAAAATGGGAGATAGTTTGTAAAGCTAAATCCTATCATATAGGTAATAACTTTTGTAATTTATGTAATAATGAATTTAAAGAGATATTATTTCATAAGGATAATAATTTACTTAGTTATTTTGATGAACGAAAAATAAAATGTAGACATAAACTACTTTATTTATATAAAAACTTTAGCTAATGATTTTTTATTTATTTTTTTATATGGGTATGTGTATATGCATGAGTATATGTATATATATGAGTGTGCGTGTTTTAGTCTATATGCGTTAGTATGTATGTATATTTTTAGGTGTATGTATATATGTTTACGTATGTATTTATATAGATTTAAGTATATATATATGTGTTTGTGTTTATATATGTTTGTGTATGTTGAGTGTATATTTGTATTTACATGTATGTATAAATATATGTATTTGCGAGTATAGATGTATATTTATATATATTGTGTGTGTGAGTGAGTGTGTGAGTGTAGTTTTGTTTTATAATATTCCTTATTTATATATTTATTTGTGTGTATATATTTTTATATATATATTTAAGAGTGTTATTGTGTATATGTATGTATATGTATATTTATGTATTACTTATGTAAATGTGTATATATATGTATATATATGGGTATAAGTATATATGTGAGTGTGTGTAATTTGTCTATATTAATTAGTAAGTATATATATATATATAAGTGTATGTATATATATTTATGTATATATATATATATATATATATATATATATATATATATATATATATATATATATATGTATATACATGTTTTTTTCTGTGTATATATGTGTGTATATTTTATGTGTTTATATGTTTTTCTAAGTGAGTATTAGTGTATATTTATGTATTCTTTTATATATATATACTAGCAGAGCCACCCGGCGTTGCCCGGGAATGAAATTGTTGCTTATTGGTACTTGGAAACTTTTACGATAATTAAAATGGGGCTTAAATGAAAAAAATTCACACAGCGAATATACCACGTTTTTGTTTCACTGTTATATACACAGATATACATTGATGCATGTCAGTCGAAAAGTGAAAGTGTAAGAGTAATACTTTAACACTCAATGGTTTTACACTTTTGTATATGTCATGTACATACTATTCATGTAAGTGCTTCTTCATATACTATGTTTTCTGTCTTGCCACGTTTATCACTGAGAATGTAGAGGTTATTTTCATCTCCAACTCTAGAACATCCAGCATACAGCTGACCATGTGAGAAGCAAGGTTGAAGGAGGTTAAGTCCCACCACCTTTAGAGATTGACCTTGTGCTTTGTTGATAGACATTGCAAAGGTAAGTTTGACCGGAAACTGCAGTCTCTTGAACTGAAAGGGGAGATCATTTGAAATGAGAGGCATCCTTGGAATGAAGACATTCTCACCCATCATGTTGCTTGTAATTATTGTTGCTTCCAACACATGGGGCATGGCTGTTTTAACAACCAACTTTGTTCCATTGCAGAGTCTGGGTGCATCAAGGTTTCTTAATAGCATTATGGGAGCACCTATTTTCACGATCAGAATGTGTGGTGGAAATCCTGGTGGCTGAAGTGAATTGAGGAACTCCACTGGGTAATGCGTTGCCTGTTCTTGATCAGGGACAGAGTTAATTGATCTGTATGAACATTCAGGTCCTGGAAGCTGAGTTAACAAATTTAAATTCAGCTTGTCTACAGAATCATTCCTTGGTGCCAGAATTGTTCTTTCACATAGCCACTTGTGACTTTTGTAGTTTGTGGCAATGTTTGGAAACAGCTTGCTCTTTAGTTCTTCAAGGGAGGCAGTCATATTGCCACATGGGAGATGATGCAGATTATCTTCTGGATCTTGTGGAAGTTTTCCATTTCCAATGTCAAGTAACTTGTTGGAGAACTGTGCGGCTAACAGGTCACCATGAATGTGAACCCTCATGTTGGTTGTCAGAGTAAGCTGCTTGACATGTTGCCAGATATATGAGGACTTGATGCAAGCTCTCAGCTCATCCACCCTGGTTCCTCTGGGAACGACAGGCAGTGTTTGCCTGAAGTCACCAGCCATGAGGAGGGTGACACTACCCATGATCTTCTTATTGTTTCTGAAGTCTTGTAGTGTTCTATCAAGCGCTTCAAAGGCTGCCTTATGGGATATTGTTGCCTCATCCCAGACAATGAGTTTGGCATCTGTAAGGAGTTTTGCTAACACTATATTCTTTGTTATGTTGCATAAAGGAGATTCATTTTGGATGAGGTTCAGAGGCTGCTTGAATGTTGAATGGGCTGTTCTTCCACCTGTTAGGAGGGTGGCTGCAATTCCAGAGGATGCAACAGCCAGAGCAATGTTCTTATTCTGTCTCACCTTGGCAAGTAGCAGGTTGATCAATAATGTCTTTCCTGTGCTTCCAGGAGCATCTAAGAAGAAAACCCCACCAGTGTTTTCCAGAGATGTAAGAACTTGCCAGTATACCTCCTTTTGATCCTGTACCAGAATTGGTTCCTTTTCATTGACAACTGCTTGCAGACTTTCCATGTTGTATGATGTTTCCCTGATTAGCTCTTGTGCTAATCTGTGTTGAACATCTGACAGGAGGAGCTGGAAGACCATAGATTTCAGGTTTGTTTCCACCCAGTAATTGAACCCTGTTGTCTATTAATCTTAATGTCTCATTGAAGATGTCATCATTGAATGTGACATCACCGTCACACTGATGTTGAATTCTTTGAAGAATGTCTTCAGAAAGCCCCTCCTTGTATTTGTCCCAAAGTTGATTTGGATTTGACAATCCACAGTTCACCAGCATGGTGGAGAAGAGGTTTCTCAGCTGCATAGGAGACTTGCACATTTGTGCCTCTGTCAGAGTGGCATCCCAGTGTGCATCATCTTCCAGAAGACCTCTGAGATGGCAAGCCTGGCGATATGTTTGACATACTGTATTATCAACCGTTCGTAAGGCCGTAAATGATGTGGGTCCCTTGACATGATGTAATAGAAGCCTTAGATAGTAGCACTCTGAGTAGTTGGGATGGACAACATAGACTCTGCCAAGTGTATCTGATTTCTTGATTCCTGGATGAAATTTGTCACTCAGTGAACTAAACAGAAAAAATAATAAACCTCAGCAACAGGAAAACACAAAACCGTACTTCTGTTAGTAAATGATGAAATTACTTACATCAGTAAATGTGAACTTGTTCGCGATTAAAAACGTAAACTTTTATTGAGAACAGTAACGATTGAAGTGAAAGTGAGGTTGAAGCAAAATTTGTCACTCAGTGAACCAAACAGCCAGTATCGAAGGTACCAGAAAAAAAACCTCAGCAACAGGAAAACACAAAACCGTACTTCTGTTAGTAAATGATGAAATTACTTACATCAGTAAATGTGAACTTGTTAGCGATTGGAAACGTAAACTTTTATTTTCGAACAGTAACGATTGAAGTTCAAGTGATGTTGAATCGAAATTTGTCATTCAGTGAACCAAACAGCCAGTATCGAAGGTACCAGAAAAAAACCCCTCAGCAACAGGGAAACAGAAAACCGTACTTCTGTTAGTAAATTATGAAATTACTTACATCAGTAAATATGATTAAACTTTTAGTGCGAACAGTAACGATTGAAGTTAAATTGAAGAGAAAACTATGGCTACCGGAAGTTGACATTGAGGAACCTTTTTAAAGAATTGAATCTTAAATATAAAGCAATATTATTTATCTTAATAAAAAAAATCAAATGAAGAGCCTAAGATTTATCCGAGGTCAAATTATTCATACATCACAAGTATGGAAGTAAATGTTGAAGCCGTTTTCACGTGATAAGCGATTACACACACATCTCTGTTTTATATATAGTATAGATATATATTTATGTATGTATATGAGTTTGTTTGTGTGTGTGTATATTGTGTATATATATGTATGTGCATTTCAGTATACATATGTATATTTTTTGTGTGTATAAACTAGAGTATACATATGAGTGTATATATTTTATATTTTATATTTTTATATATATGTATATATGTATGTATATGTGTATCTATATAATATGTATATTTGAGAGTATGGGAGGGTGAGTGGGAGTGTGTATTTATATATAATATTCTTTATTTATTTATATGTGTGTATGAGTGTATTTGTATTTATATGTATGTTTAGGTAGGTACATGTGTGTATGTGTAGATATATATTTATGTATATGTATAGTAGTTTTATTTTTATTGGTAAGTTAATATTTTAGGAAGTTTAAGGTTTTATATTACAATGACACTACGTTTTTATAAGACTAAATCAATAGTAGGATTTTAGCTTATTTCATAATATTATATTATTTAATTTACGACTCTTAGTCTTATTATTAATTTATTATATATTAGAATTTAAAATTTATTAATATGTTTTATAAGATAGCTATAGTTTTTTGTTCTTTTTATGTTGTTAGTTATATAAATTTTAAATTTTTCATTCATTTTTTTAAGTATTATTATTTCATTCATGTTTTCGTATTCTATTCTCTATTTTAACGTAGTATTTTCGCGCGACCTCTTGCTTAAAACGCTATAGCTATTAGATAACGTCTTCGTTTCAGTTTGAATTACGGAAAAATATGGATAGGTACTGTTTTACTTTGCTAAAGATTTTCTACTATTTGAAAATAATATGTATTCTTGTTTTTTATATTATTCATATGGTTCTTTAAAGATTATTTTTAATAGATAACTAATTTAACACTAAATTATTTAGAAGTTATAGTTTCATTTCTACATAATATTAGAACTTCGATTTGAATAGTGTTGATATATTTTCGATTATTTTTTATTGATAATATTTGATTAATAATTAGTCTTTATTGTTTATAATATCGTTAAAGGTTTTTTTATTAAAACTTTGTATATATATATAAAGTTTAATCTTTTATTCTTAATAATTTTTTTCTTTCCTAATTTTTTCATTCATAATCTTTTCATTCATAATTATTTCATTCATATTTTTATTCTTACCTTTGTAGAAATAAATATTCTTGTATTTTTCTATTATTCAATTGATTTTTAATGATAATTAAATAAACGTTTTTAGCTTTAAATAGTATAGCTTTAACTATTACACCGGTTAAATATGTACTAATTTTATCTTCATTGTTATTTTAAACTTAAACTTCGTTCAAATTGTATTTAAAACAAAGATAATTTAAAACAATCATAATTTATGTAAGCTGTTTTTGTATATAATATACATGTTATTATAATGGATGAAGGGAGGATTATTGAATGGTTATTATTTTGATATTTTGATATTATTAATAATTTTTCTATCTTTATAAAATAAGTAGGAATTTCAACCATGTTTTGTGGTCTGCTACCACAACAGCTCCTTTATAGGATCCAGTTAGCTGAAGACATCATCAGGAGGAACCACGTCCGGTTTCGGCCCCTACTCCTCTACTGTTTTGACTTGGCGGGGCCCCTCCTTTCGGAGGTGTCTTCAGCTCTGGTGTTGGGTGCATGTCTTCTTTCTTCTATTCCCTGGCCTCTTCGATGCAGCATCAACAAGTGTCAGCGTCCGACTGATCGTCGTGTCAAGTTCCCCTTTTTATATCTGCTGCTAGGCTCCAGCAGGCAGCCCCAGCTAGTTGTCACGTGACACTGTCTAAATTTCCCGCTGCTAGGGTCCAGTAGGCAGCACCAGCAAGTTGTCACATGACACTGTCTAAACTTCCCGCTGCTAGGCTCCAACAAGTAGCTCCAGCAAGTTGTCACATGACACTGTCTGAACTTTAACTGACAATGGAGGGCGCGAAGCCACTTCAGTGTCAGCCTGTCTCACCTAGACTTGTTATGACTTTCAAGCCATATTCGGTCTTCCCGCTTCAGCCATATATAGAAGCTGGCTTTTTCGACCGCCTCCTGTATCCTCCTTATCAGTTTTCTAAGTTCCGAGTTTGAAAACGCAAATCTTCTCTTGAATAGCGTTGTCATTTTTCTTTCAATGAAGCCTCTAGCCCCCACTGCCAGATGGTAGTACTCGACAGTCCATCCCTGTTCGATGCACTCTTCGATTAGTTTTTCATATCTCTTCTCCTTTCGTTTCTCTGCATTGTCGATGTTTTCTTCCCATGGTACTGTCAGTTCTAGCAAGATTCCTATTCTCTGTTCTGTGTCCCATATGACTAAGTCTGGTCTTTTTGTTGTTTTTATAAGTGGAAAAATTGCTAGACTTCCCAAATCCGTGGCCAGCTCCCAGTATCCCTTCCATCTTTCGTCTATCTCATATATTTTATTTGGAGGCCTGATCTTATGTCCTTTTCCCTCCTTCTGGAAGTATATTTTCCTGCGCTTTTCCACTTTGGGGTACTCTCCTCTGTTGTATCCCTAGATCTTCTTGAGTGCTGCACTTATGACGCCAAGGACTTGATTATGGCGCCATGTATACCTTTTCAGTGCTAGTCTGCAGTTTGACAGAACGTGTCTCACCGTTGCTTTCTCCCCGCATCCACATTCATCAGTTGTTTTTATGTTCCATCGAACTAAGTTCGCCGGTGAGGGTAGAACGTCGAAGGTAGACTTGATCAGGAAGGCTGTTCTTGCTTGTTCCCAAGCCCAAAGTTCCTTCCATGAGATTCTGCGACTGACCACGTTTTCCTCCCATCTCAGGCACTGCCCCTGTTGACTGCATTGCACCAAATGTACATTTCGCCTTTCTTCTTCCTCCTTTCTCACTTCGTGTACCACTGCCACTTTCATCTCTTTTACACTGCTCTTGCAAAATGGCCTGAAACTGCTCGTCCCTAGGCCGGCTCTTGCTTCTTGCGTTGCTCCAACTATATCGGCATGTTTTAGTATTCCGATCGCCCTGTTTACTGCCTCTTCCGCATTCCATTTCCTCCCTGTTCGTACCTTTGGAGGGTTTTCTCGGATGCTCTGATCTTTTGAATACCTTAGCATCATTACTGTCCTCGCCTTTCCTGCTTTATATTCCTCGGTGATCGATGCTATTGGAAGTTGCAGCACGGGTTTTCCATATAGTGCAGTTGTATTGAGTGGTTTCGGCAGACCAAGCCATTTCCTGATAAACACACTGCATCTTTGTTCTATCCTTTCTACTCTACTCAAGGCTATTTCGTACATTTGCAATGGCCACATTATCCTTGGGTACAGTCCAAATTGCAGTATCCAACATTTGAATTTTCCCGGCAGTGTTGTTCTGTCAATTGCCTTCAATCCTTGTTCTATTAACTCGTGTGTCTCTTTCCCTTGCTTCTTATCATTTAATAAGTCTCTATACCATCTGCCGAGACTCTTTACTGGTTGTTCTTTCACCGTTGGTATGTCTTCACCTCCTATCCTGAATTTCACTTCTTCTTGCACTCCTTTCACGAAAGCCACGCTCCGAGACTTTTTGGCTTTGAATTTCATTCTTGCCCATCCTATTAGTTCATCCAACCGATGTAACGTTCCCTCTGTTGCTTCTCTACTTTCCGATAGTAGAGTGATGTCGTCCATAAAAGCCCTTAATGGTGTCTTTATCGCAGCTTTCTCACAGTTTGTTGACCTTAGTAACATCTCCATGACTAGCACGAATAAGATGACTGATATCGTGCATCCGGATGCAATACCTACTTCTAGGCGTTGCCACTCCGTTGTGAACTCTCCTGCTGTAAATCTCATCCTCATGTCGTCGTAGTAGGACATGAGCATTCGTTGAACATCTTTTGGAATTCAAAAGAAGTCCATCGCTGCTCTGTATTTCATATTAATTCATTTGGTACTTATTGTTGGTTGAGATATATATATCTAATTATTGTTCTACTTACGATCTAACGATTAGCTATATTTTTGAATAGAATTTATTTTCGATAATTTCAAATGATTTTAATCGATTTAAATTTCGTTTCTATTTGAAAATTAGTTACGAAACACGTGTAAGCATTTTATTATATTTATCTTATGATATTTACTTTGCTTTATATTATACTCATTTATTGTGCTTTTAATTCTTAATTTTTCTATATGTGATAGTGGATTTTCATCGATGAGTTCTTGAAACGTGGTTATTTTCCCTAAAACTATATATTTTATATATATTTTATCTATAAAACTCAATTTAATTTTAATTTTTTATAAATTGATTTTAATTGAGTTTTTACCTGTAATTTTTTATTTTGTCCCTAATATTATTATGTGTGTGTGTGTGTGTGTGTGTGTGTGTGTGTGTGTGTGTCTGTGTGTGTGTGTGTGTGTGTGTGTGTCAACCACCTTCGCTTGACAACCGATGTTGGTGTGTTTACTTAACCTAGCGGTTCGGCAAAAGAAACTGATAGAATAATAGGCTTACAAAGAATAAGTCCTGGTGTCAATTTGTTCGACTAAAGGCGGTGCTCCAGCAGGGTCGCAGTCAAATGACTGAAACAAACAAAAGAATAAAACAGAATTTTTCGAATTAAGGTGAATTCAAATATCTGATACAGGCTTCAGCCAATGAATGTACTACGTAGTGTATGCATTAAGCCTATTTATGCCATCTTAATCATATTCTTCAGATTATGATGTAATATAAAAAGAACCAATCGAAAGGACTAGTAACATTCTATAAACCATTTGCATATGGAATCACTTGTCGTGGCACTCCGTCGGTTACGACGTCGAGGGTTCCAGTTGATGCGATCAACGAATAGCCTGCTCGTGAAGTTAACGTGCAAGTGGCTGAGCACTCCCCAGACACGTGTACCCTTAACGTAGTTCTCGGGGAGATTCAACGTGACACAGAGTCTGGCCCTTTGAAATACAGGTACAACAGAAACAGGAAGAAAGAGTGAGAGAAAGTTGTGGTGAAAGAGTACAGCAAGGTTCCCGACCATCCCCTGCCAGAGCCTTGTGGAGCTTTAGGCATTTTTGCTCAATAAACACTCACAACGCCCGGTCTGGGAATCGAAACCGTGATCCTATGACCGCGAGTTCGCTGCCCTAACTACTGGGCCATTGCACCTCCACGGAATCACTATACCTTAAATTTCATTAAAGCGGACTTGATAACATATCAAATCCATAAATAGAAGAGAGCAGGTTATGCATGAGAAAAAGAAAGTGTAAGATATTTAAATTTTTCAGTAGCGTTTACAAGCTAAATCCAGAAGAGCGTGCTCCGAATTTATTGATAACAGAAACAATTTGCATAACAAAGTTACACATTTTATTTTAACATTAAATATAACTATTTTTAAAACATTGCTACCATGGTTTCAGATATTATTATATAATTTATTGAAATTCGTTTTCACGAAATAATAGATTTTTAACAAAAAAATTTACTTTGCAATTGTCACATTCAGCAATAGCTTAATTCGCTTTTGATAACACTCTCTTAACACATTTACACATATTTAATTATGGTTTAAACGCACTGAATTTAGGTATTTGATATTTATGTTTAACATATGCAGAATTTGTTATACTCGTATAAATCAAAGAATGCAAAATGCTTTCTATTGACCGCTATATAATATAATATCAAACTTCATATTATTAAAGCAGTTAACAATTATTTATAAAGCTTTTCACATCGACTTTCCTTACGTATCATTTATATTTTCCCGGGAAAATTAATATTCTCACTTACTCCGTAACACTCAATATTATTATATCGAGCATTTCAATAATGAGATGCTCGAATAAACATGAACATATCGGTTCTCTAAAGGTCACAGCCACTAAAACTGCTGGCCAGTGCCTTTTATAGACTGTATGACAATGGTATAAATTGTTTGGATTATATTTGATTTAGTAACAGAAACAATCGGACGGATATCTCAAAATTCCTAATTTAGGTTTTCTTTCAAATATGTAACTCACTATCTTATCATCAGAAATAATATATAAGAATACAAAACTTATGAAAACCTAACTTGAGTTTATATGAAAATATCATTAGACAAAGAACGGAATTTGCTCGGAGTTAAAAAGAAATATTTGACAGATGTTGCATTGCAATTCTTGACAATGAGACAATTTTTATTTAAGCGTTTCATTCGCCAGTGAATTTTAGTAAATGTATTATAGTTACATACTGCACAAGCGACAGATGTTCAAAAAAATCAAGAAATATCTCTTGAACATTATGCTTGGCAAATGATTGATTAGTAAACACATACACATATGTATATATGTATGTATGTATATATATATATATATATATATATATATATATATATATATATATATATATATATATATATATATATATATATATATATATATATGTATGTATGTATGTATGTATGTATGTATGTATGTATGTATGTATGTGTGTATATAGATACACAAGTAACATGAGTACGTATGTATGCTATCACTGTATTTTCAATAGCTAGCTTTTCAAAATTGCTGATTATTTTCTCGTTGAATATATAAATGAATGTTCAGCTTCTCTGGCTTCAGAGCATTACCTTATTTGCATTTATACTCTACATAAATGCTGCACAAGGTTCAGCAGCATATATGTCCTGTATTCTCATTTAAAATTCTATTTTTGCATTTACTTTATTTCATTGAAATATAAGAGCTGTTTAGTAAGTTCTGACTGAACAATAATTAGAGCGTTTTTTAAACGACAACGTTGGTTTATAAAACTGCACACAGTGCGTTTTGTATAAAAAATAATGATGCTAATATTGGCTTAGTTATATTTTAACAAGCCAAAGGACATATAAATAGATTTCTTCACAATCCTTATCCATGTTTTCGAAATTTATTTATTTCAATATTTGTATCAACGGAGATTAACATGAAAATATAAGAGCCTAAAAATTCATGAAAAAATATTATTCCCTTCCAATGTATGATTCTTTCAATATATGACAGATGCTTCATTCTTGTTGCTGAAAACGACGCAACTTTTATTTAAGTGTCATGTTCGTTCTAGAAATTGTATAAAATTATTGAAGTTAAATACATTACACGCAACAGATGTTCGAACACTAGGAAACTTATTTGGAACATTCTAATTTACTTGGTATGTGGTTGATGATATATGTCTACATTTGCGTGTCTGATGAGGGCATATTTTAGAGGCTGCTACATACATGTTGCTGAGGTGAAAAACGTTCGATTATATTGAATTTTCTATGGAGAAGGAAATAAAAGCTTATATACATTACACACACACACGTACACACACACACACATACACACACACACACACACACACACACACACATATATATATATATATATACATACATTTATTTATCTATATATATTTATATATATGTATATATACATATATTTATTTATCCCTCTCTCTCTCTCTATTAATATATATATATACATATAATATTTGTTTCTTTTTCTGTTATCTTCTCTCCCCCCCTCTCTCTCTCTCTCTCTATATATATATATATATATATCCATCTCTCACTCTATGTATATATATATATATAGAGAGAGAGGGGGGAGAGAGAGAGAGAGAGAGAGAGAGAGAGAGAGAGGGGGGAGAGAGCTGATAGAAAAAAAAAAAAATATTATGTAATGAACATTTGCTTGCAGCTGTTTCTGCTATAAGATGTGGTGGACTTTTATTCGAGTCCCTGAATAACATCCTATAGCTTCATCAGAGCCTTATCTAACATTTTTCTGGTTCCTTTTGGATATTACTCTGACTATGGAAGCTTTCATTGACCTCTATCTCAAAAACGCTCCACATGTATTAGTCCAATGGATTTGAGATCTGGGGGATTAGAAAGCCTCATGTTAAAGCGTATGTGATCATGAAAATTGTCAGCCATCCATTCCATGTGTGATAATGCAGAATCTTACTGAATCACATATAACCTTCCATTGTATACAATGTCTATCAAGGGCTTAACAATTATTTCCAGGACCTCAATTTTAGCAGCAGAGTTAACTCTAAGGCCTTGTGGAAAGAAGTAATGAGTCATCACATGTCCTTCATTGCTGACAAGCCCTAAAACTATGACAGTTGCAGGAAATTTTGTATGCCTAACTCTTGGAACTTCAGAAGAGTGTGCACATAACCATCTGTCATTTGATCTTGGTCGAAGTTTATCTCGTTTGAGAAAAACCAAATCAAATCTTCTTCTGTTGGATTTTTCAGTTTGTTTAGGAGCATTTTAGATCTGATATAGAGATTTTCTTTCGCCTTTTGTGACAAATTGAAACTTTCCTCATCATATAGAACTTATATCTGATGTCTACGTGGACAACATTTCTGACTGTTCCTTCTGAAACATGAAGATATTTTGCAATTAACCTCATGGACTTTCTGGGATTGTAATCAATGGTCTGTTCAACTTGCTGGATAAATTCAGGTGTTCTGATGCTTTCAGAGCGTTTAGAATGCTTTTTATGCTTTGGTATTGGTGATACTTTTCCATCCTCATTTTCTAGCTCCTTACAAACTTTGTAGACGAAAGATCTGGCAACTTTTGCAAATTCGAGATATTTCTAAATCACTATGCTCAGCCTTTATAACCACAATAACAGCATGCCTCTTCATTTCTTGAGTAAGCTGAGGGTCTACCATTATTATTATCTGAAGCTAAGATTATACAGAGTTAGCAAAAAATGCAGCAACGATCAAAAAAATTATGTCCTCAAATGCCTTACGTACCCAGTATATATAGGGGACGCAGTGTCGCTTATTATGAATATCATCAACTCAGATAAAGAACATTCCACAGAAGGGAGAGCTTTGCATACCTAATACAAATATCGTAGAGCATCGCACATGCAGAATTGTGTGTCTAGTCTTTGAGAAACATGTCCATTATTTTCGTGGACTGATTTTTTCAGAAGTATCACGCCTTTACTTTATGAAGAAGTCGTTTCTCATGGTGTTATGTCAATGTATTACAATTTATCAACTCTCTGTATAACATGTGAGACTTCAGTGTATATGTCTCATGAATATGTATGGTGATGCTAATAGTGGTGATGGCGGTGACGGTGGTAGCGTCGTTGCTGTTGGTGTGGCGTCAGTGCGTCAGTGGTAGGGGTAGTGGCAGTGGGAGGGTAGTAGGAAAGTAGTGGTAGTGGGGGTAGTGCAAGTATGTGTGGGGGTAGTAGTAGTAGTAGTAGTAGTAGTAGGGGTCGTTGTCGTCGTCTTTTTTGTTGTTGTCATCGTTGTTAGTGTTGTCATGTACTTCACTGAGCCATGGAAATTTAAACAGTAATTTAGGATTGCGATTTGTTTATGTATCAAGAAACATTGCAAATAAGAAGGTATTAAAAGATTAGGCGATTCAAAATAAAGATAGGACAGTCAACAAATGATACCTGAGATCGGAATAAAATAAATATTTATTCAGACGGTTTATTTTCCTTCTGAATCTCTGAATCTGACTAATTATTTTTTGAAAGATGTGATATGTGATGCATGTTTAATGTTTATATTCAATGTATCCCTCTGTGCTTGTGTCTGGGCTGAATGTAGGTTCTAAGTAATTAAAAATACTTTACGTTGATATTTACTTAGATATTTCATTACCGAAATTGAAGTTGGTTTGATATTTAGGGAAAAAATATACAAACAAAAATACATTTGATTAGCCCCAGTGACATAGAAAGATTAAGATAATCTCATGTCGTGAAAGAGAGAATAGGTGTTTTCTGATACGTTGAAGACAAATTGCCGCTCCTAATCTTTGCGTTTTGTTAATTGATGTTTTCATTTTCTTCAATTACTTCCTCGAGTATCAGTTTTAGGTCGCAAGAAAGAACAGGGAGACTTGAACAGCAGAAGATCTTTAAAGAACCCTCCTGTTTCTGCAAGTGTCTCGGATATTAACTTCTTACACCTTAAGGGGCGGGAACACTTGTAGGTCATGGCTCCTGGATCACCTTCTGTTGCAACATTCATTGCTACTCACCTGGATGGTTAAGGTACATAAGGGTCACACTCACAAGGGTGTTGTAACAAATCCAGTTTGAAACACCAGTTGACTCTATTTAAATATGCCCGTAAACCCTCTGGCACCGACCTATATGGCGAGGACTTTGGTTTAGAATTCAGATTCTATAAGTTTAATGGCTAAACCGTCATATTGTTTACGCTTGTAGACGCGGGATTCATCCAGTCTTCTTTTATATGGCACAGAATTGTAATCAGAATCAATTCTTTTTTTTGAAAGTCAGGTGAATACAATATCCGGTCTTAAATCACTCTTATTGATGATGTCTGCGTGATGTTTTTTATTCTTGAAGACCTTCTATGCATATCCATATGTAAATCTCAATTATATACACTAAAATACTCTTCATAATGAAATTTCTTGTAAAACATGAGAATGCGGCGCGATTTTGTTAGCTCTTGTCACGATTATAAGCACGAATAAAAGGCTTATCGGAGATAATATCAGCCAACACAAATACAGAACCTCTCGAATAAAGAAAGATAATACTGTTTTCTAAAAATTTAATGTTGACTTCTATAATATCATCTTATGTTTCATAAAGAAAAGACACACCGACGAACATAACAGCAGTGTGGAAGATGAGATAGGTGAGAGGATGATGAATTCAAGCACAATTTGAGTCTCCTGGGTTTTATAATGGTATATGTCATAACCCTATATATACAGATCACAAAATGCAAACTGATATGGATGTTACTGGATATTTTAATACCCAATGTTATGTATGTATGTATGTATGTATGTATGCATGAATGTATGCATGTATGTATGTATGTGTGTATAAATAGGCGTGTGTGTGTGTGCATACATGTATTAATTTGTAAATTATATTTAACACGTTTGTATACACGTTGCCATGGAAAGATATGTCGTTTTAGGAAAATCTTTCGTCTCGGGAGACGGTGCTCCTCATTGACAATTTATGTGAAAACATCATTGAGCTATGAATTACGTCATATGAATGTAGGAAGTATGCGTTCCTACACCATCCGAATCAGGGGGTGAGAAATTTCGGTTTCTAGTTGTTAGGACAACCGTTCTCAGGGCTATGAACGACTGATTCGGTGTCGTAGCTGATGTAATGTAAGGACTCGGATACGCATGTGTCCTACTATCCGGTGAGTTTCAGCTGAGATTATTTTCGCTGCTAAAGGTTTCCAACGACACGGTGTAGACGAACGTGCTAAATATTATTGTATTCGCCAATATTTCATTCAACTCTCCTTCGTGCACATTTGATTCATATGATGGACTCTCTCGTCCAACACAACTTATGAGTTCAGCTTTTGCCGAACAATCTGCACAAATGATTTGTTTATAGTGATTAAATTCGTGTGCTGTACATGAGCGCAAATCCTGCAACGAATCAACATTGTGTGAATATTATTGAAATTATTTACATTACTTACATTTGACGGATATTTGTCCTCATCTTGTTTGTTGTTAACACAATGTTTCGGCTGATATAAAATCCAGCATTTACCAGGTGTCTTGCGGAAATTTCGAACCTGGGTTCTCATTCCTAAGGTATTTTTCGATGCTATTATTGTTATTTTTATTCATGGCACTGCCTGGAATCGAACTCGGAATCTTAGAGTTAGTAGCCCGCGCTCTTAACTACTTCGCCATATACGCGTGGGCATCGAAAAATACCTTAAGAATGAGAACCCAGGTTCGAAATTACCCCAAGACACCTGATGAAGGCTGTAGAGTATATCAGCCGAAATGTTGTGTTAACAACAAACAAGATTACGACAAATATCCGTTAAATGTAAATAATGTAAATAATGTACATAATTCCTCATCTCTTAAATATAGAACTGTATTGTGTGAACAGTATACCACGAATCAGGTGTCGAAGTGATCGCACAGCAACGTGAGATAAAGAGTTTTTCTCAAGAAAACAACGCCTGGTCTAGTAACTGAAACCACGACCTCGCTATCGCGAGTGCAACGCCCTAATCATTAGGCCATATATATATATACATATATATATATATATATATGTGCTAACATTTGAAGTAGACATTTGAAGTAGATATATATATATATATATATATATATATATATATATATATATATATATATATAATCGCAAGCATTGCTATATGGTTAAGAAGTTCTTCGGGCTAACCAATGCCTTGTGAATAAAACTTGTAAACAAAAGATGAGTTGAAACTAATCAGTTGTAGATGTGTGTATATGGCTGTTTGAGCGCGCGTGTGCTTGAGTAAGCGTTTGTAATTTTCTGTGTCCATGTGGGAACGTAACTTAACCGTGAGACAAAAAGAATTCTCTACGATAAGTGCGTGACTTAGGGTTATTAGTTACACGGATACGATCGAATAAACGATTTCAGGACGGTACTCAGTCATGGCTACATTAGATTTATATATCGGAAAATTGCATGGTTTTAGAGTTGAGTTTGATGAATTTCGTGTAATAACTACCAAGGTGTTTGTGGATACTTGTGCTAACATTTGAAGTAGAGATTAGCAAAATGAACACGTAAAAAGTAAGTCTTTGTTCTTATGTACCTACAATAGGGAATTATTAAATTAAACCAACATTAACGCCAAGAGAACAATTAGCTCATTCCGGAAATGTAGAAGCTTTTGTGAAGTGTAGTCTGTATAGGAATGAAGGAAAATACGACGAAGAGAGCGCACTTATATGCATTTTATTTATAAAAGCATAAACAGTGCAATCTATATGTATTCGTCTTACTTTTAACTACCTTTATATCTTTATATTTTGTGTATGAAGTTTGAAAGATGCAAAGAGCGCGTGATATAATGCAATTTACGTTTGGCTTCTTCTGTTAAAGACAATGCAATTACTTGACAAGATTGATTAAGGTCAAAGAATAAGATATATATATATATATTCAAATTTGTAAATGTGTGCCCTGACGTGCATGTATTTCTAAGTGTATGTGTGTGTGTATACACACACACACACACACACACACACACACACACAAATATATATATATATATATATATATATATATATATATATATATATATATATATATATATATATATATATATATATATATATATATATACATATACATACATATACCACATATATATAAATTCATAAGAGTAGTACAACAAGGTACCGATATTTACTGGACAATAGCATTCGATATAAATACGACGCTATTGTATAGATTCACTGCGTATATACTGGCAAAAATGCGTGTGTGCAACAAAACATGAAAAACTTGTCTTACCTTAGGAAAAACATTAGAAAATGAACAACCCAGATTCAGGATAATGCAGTACCCAGGTTTCAAACTTTTCAAATACATTTCACAACGTAAATCTGATTAGTCCTCATCAGTTGCATTCACCTAGACAATATTTCAAATGTTGCTACATCAATGCCAAGTATACTCGCCCGAACGCCAAGCCGTTAACGGAACCGAGAACAGTGAAGTTATCAATGAAGAATATTTCAATACAAATGTATTAATACAAATGTATCAATTTCCAGCAAAAAATAGCCCTATAAGGGTATATATATAAATTCATAAGAGTAGTACAACAAGGTACCGATATTTACTGGACAATAGCAATCGATATAAATACGACGCTATTGTATAGCTTCACTGCGTATATACTGGCAAAAATGCGTGTGTGCAACAAAACATGAAAAACCTGTCTTACCTTAGGAAGAACATTAGAAAATGAACAACCCAGATTAAGGATAATGGTACAATGAAATGAAGTATTGAATGTCTTATTGAATATATGGAATATGTCTTATTGAATATATGAAATATTGAGTGTTCAATATAAAGGATTAAATATATAAAGGCGAATACGTATATTCTATACCTTGTGGTATTTCATCATGGCCGGTATGACAGACTGTAACAGACTGTAATAGACTGGCTGGTTTTCTGTCTTTTATACCTATTCCTTTGGACAGTAGCAGTATGTGCTTGACTATTTTTAGAATTGATGCCTAGTTTATTTTTAGAAATGATGACATTTGAGAGATTTTTTGTGTTTTAGTTATAAGGATAAGATTTTTAAACCCCAAGTAAGATAAATGTAATCATTGTTTGTTAAGAGTGGGTTTGAATTTCTTAATAAAGTCCTTTTCGTTGCATTTTCTCTCAATTTCATTCCGGTTGTAAAGTTTATGGAATGGAAATCTAATAAAAGTTTGACGACCACATGTTGCCAGATGAATTCCCTCTTGAAACAATGCTACCATAACAAACACTGACATAGAGATATAATTGTGAATGCAAGGACGTCATTACTTTTTATGATAATTATAATTCCTATTCGGTATATATATATGTATGTATGTGTGTGTGTGTGTGTGTGTGTGTGTGTGTGTGTGTGTGTGTGTGTGTGAAATATGTGTGTTTGTGTATACATGTGTGCATATATATGGATAAGGGTGTGCTCGTAAACAAAATTATTTCGTGATACCTAAAGCTTTGGTCCTTGCCACTGGATGTGTCCAGTGACAAGCGTACATATCCAACGTAAAATACCGGAAATACTCATTTCAATCGATCACGCTCCTTTTGTTATCTGTTGAGTAGTTAATGCCATTGATGGTCAGTTGAATGAGGTTCTGTGTAACAATGCAGCTATTTTTGTTGTTGTTGTTTTGATACATAGTTGATCACATCGGTGACTCACTTATACGAACGTGCGCTCTCTTCGTCGTATTTCCCCGGAGGATCAATAATCATCAACTACTTAAATATAGAATGGAAATTAGTTATAATCCTTAGTTTATAGCTAGAATGGATTAGTCGATGACGTGGAGTTTCTCAATGGAACAGAAGTCACGCTCGCATGTGCGTCTATGCGCGTGTGTAAATGAATTTAATGCTAAACAAGCACCAAAGAACAGATGAAAATATTTTTTTAATTTAAAATGTCCTTTTTGAAAAAAATATAATTGCTGCCATTTTTTTTTCCATTTTAAAACGTTATTTATCTAGTTTAATCCCCTCTGAAAATTACACATTGCTCCGATCAATAGAATCCCCAGATAATAAATACCTGGTAACTAAGACTCTTTCTTTTCTTGAAATATAATTCTCTTCTCATCCAACATGCATGACGTCCAAGTGTTCTGAAGAAGCGTGGAAAACCGACACATTTGGCCAGGTGATCTGAATAGATATTCTGTTACCTCAAAATAATGACACAAAATGTGAAAGACAAGATGGTGATCTGAAACAATTAGGAATGATTAAAATACATCGACATTCTTTCCTTTTGTATTGTACTCGCCAGCTAAAATATTTTCCATTCCATACTAAACACAATATGAGTTTTATCTTGGGGCAAATTCCAAAGTGCGTATTTTAGGTTGGCATGATTCTATCAGTGGAGGCATAGAGAGGAGTGTAATTGTCACCAGATTGCGTGATGCAGCAGACAGGAAATAGATATCCAGGTATGATTTTAAACAAAGCAACAAAGAACGTGAAAAGGAACTAAAGATCGCTAGTTAAATACATAAACATACATGAATATGTGTGTGTGTGTGTGTGTGTGTGTGTGTGTGTGTGTTCGTGTCTGTACGTGTGTGTATTGGTGGAGAGTGTCCCTAGAATTTTTCTTAACAACCACATGGTTTTGGTTTCAGTCCCACTGTGTACCACCTCGGACAAATGCCTTCTACTGTGACCTCGAGGCGACCGAATTCTTCTGAGTGGACTTGGTAGACGGAAGAAACGCATCGTGTTCCTGTGCGTGCGTGCGCGTGCTCGTGTGTCTCTGTGCGTTTCTTTGTTTTTATGTTTATTCCCACACACCACTTGATAACGATTGTTGGGTTGTTTGCGTCCTCGTAACTAAGCAGTTCAGCAAATTAACCCGATTGAAACAGTGTCCGTCTGTTAAAAAAGAAAAACAAAAGTGCCGGAGTTGATTTGGTCGACTAAACCCCTACATTACCGTAGTTTAGTTACTGAAGCACGTAAACGATAAAAGATACGGTTACATACAAAGATATATACATACAAGCATACGCGTGGGTGCGCAGGCGAGCTCACGTGCACAAACACACGCACACACACGCACACAACACACACACACACACACACGCACACACACACACACACACACATATATATATATATATATATAACATATACAAAGATAATCTCTTCATTCATTTGCCCGATGAGACACACGTACGCGAACATACATACCTACAGACAGACATGCAAGCGTACATACATACTTACACCCACACACACCCACACACACATATATATATATATGCATACACACGCTCACATATATATAGATAATATATATATATGTAAACGTGTATATATATATGTACGCACGTATATGTTTTTGTGCGTTTGTGTGTGTGTCTATGTGTGTGCGTGCGTGCGTGTGTGTATGTTTGACAGTATAAATTATTCAAGATATCCCACATGGGTAACTACTCTGGGAAACCATTAAATTATTTCATTTGTGAATCAGCTTATTACATTCCCTCAATGGATTTCTTGTTAGTTAAGAAAGAACTGGATATAGCAAGATTTCTTTTTCGTTTTCATCACATTTTCTTCTCTCGAAACGATCGTTAATTCCAATGAAGAAAGCTTCCAACTGGATGACAGATCTTGTTACAAGAATTAACACCTTCTACCATCCCAGATCGATCGATATTATCGTTTCTATAGGGATCTCCATTCGCAACCACGTGGCACGATTAGTGTTAGATTTCTATCCATTTTAGTTGGCAACTACGAAAGTGGTAAATATTCCCTTCCAACTCCGTTGTATTTTAAATATATTGATATTACACTATCTCTACCCTTCGCATTTCAATTTCTTTCTTTATTTATTTATTTCTAAATAAGATAATGTTTCAGTCATTTCATTGAGGAGGAAAAGAGAGGAAGACAGGGAGGAAGGAATATGCTGGAGCATGGAGAACGAAATGAGGAGGAAATAATAAAGAGCAAAAGAGTAATCAATATGACATATTTTAGGAAGTAATGGAATGTTTTGTATGGGGAACATACAACGTAAATTAGAAGACTGGAAAAAAACAATAAGCAGAGAAAACAAAAAATGAACAAAAAGATTTGTAGAGATAGCAATTGTTTGATTATTGGGTTTAATAAATGCTTGTACTTTGTGTGACAATAGCTAATAGACGAAGTTAAATTACAACTAAATATCTCACTTCTGACTGAGTGTTTCTATTGAAAGCGAAATGAATTGGATAGCAATATTTCGCTATTTTGAATTCTTTCTAATTAGGAGATGTCTGGAAAATTATTACCTTTAATTTAAGTATTTCAAGATATGGAGAACTCATAAATAGTGCATTCATATTGCTGGCTATTTTATCATTTGTTGCAAATATTTTGAAATTAAAAAGAAAATAAAACGTCTGTAATTTAATTACAAGTCGCTATAAATATCGATTTTTACACAGGTAAAATATTTTTTCAAAATACTAATAAAATTGAAATGAAAAGGCTATAAACAGACAACTTTTCAAAAAAATAGGTTTGCAAAGAGCTTACATGTACCAAAGGCACCTCAAGAAAAGGAAACGGATATATTTTTGCTATTGTCCCTACATACAAAAGGATAGAAAATGATGGGATTAAACTGGGTATAGAGACCTTTCCCATACTTATAATTGTGGTGCACGAATAAATATATCGAAGAATTTAGCCTAACTTGTACAATTCCATAAATTCGTGAGAATAAAAT
>NC_142929.1:7489032-7509032 GCF_046866305.1 Octopus bimaculoides
ACTGCCACATTAAGTTGGCAACAAATAATCACTTTAAATAGATGTCGTAAATGGTTCGTTCTTAATTACATAATTTTCAAATCCACTCATTTTATGAGAATCTCAAATCTTTTGACATACCTAGGCATTAAAGGATAGGAACTTCTCCATCAAATCTTTTATTCATATTGTAGTGCATGTGTGGACGTGCTTCTGTGTATATTTATGTGTGTGTGTGTGTGTGTGTGTGGAGAGAGACAGAGAATTTATATTTACTCTGGAGAAAATCCTTT
This sequence comes from Octopus bimaculoides, assembly GCF_046866305.1. Lineage (NCBI taxonomy): Eukaryota > Metazoa > Mollusca > Cephalopoda > Octopoda > Octopodidae > Octopus > Octopus bimaculoides. Next base: position 7,489,305 of record NC_142929.1, read on the forward strand.
CCGATTGATTTTCTCGTTCGATTGTATATATTTGACACTATGTAATTTGTCTATTGTTACCAGGTATCATTGGCTTTCTTTTCCTTTTTATCTCTTCTTAACTCAGTTTTCAAGCAAGCTTTCCGTGTTGTTTCTTTTATGAAATATGTCCTATGCTAGTTTCTATCATCAGCAATGTCGATGCTGCTGGGAACTGGCTCTTACAATATGAATTACCTGTTGAATATAATTCTTTCAGTTATATTGAAATGAGACATGTATATTGCTGGGTGTCACTTAAGGGTATAAAATTACTGATTTGAAAGAATGAGAAATGAAAAAAAATCAACGGATAAAAAATGAACGGAAGAAGTAGAAAGAACAAAGGGAGTTTGAAGTATAGTTATAAAATGAAAATGGCAGATTGAAGATAGGGATGGAGGAAAGAGAGAAAGAGCGAATGATTGATAACTAGGTGAACGGAGGAGAAGAGCCAATGACATAAAGTAAATAAACAAGCAGGTAAATAAACAGATAGAGAGATGGGGAAAAGAAGAGATAGATAGATAGATAGATAGATAGATAGATAGATAGATAGATAGATAGATAGATAGATAGATAGATAGATAGATAGATAGATAGATAGATATGTTTCTTTATTAGCCACACAGGGCTCAACATAGAAGGGACAAAATACAAATGTAGAGCTTTTCTTTTCGATGGGGACGAAAATAAAGTAACGGTGAAAAACCACCGAGAAAAGATAGATAGATAGATAGATAGATAGATAGATAGATAGATAGATAGATAGATAGATAGATAGATAGATAGATGGGTAGATAGATAGATGGATAGATAGATAGATAGATAGATAGATAGATAGATAGATAGATAGATAGATAGATAGATAGATAGATAGATAGATAGATAGATAGATAGGTGGGTACATAGATAGATAGGTGGGTACATAGATAGATAGATAGATAGATAGATAGATAGATAGATACATTTCTTTTATTAGCCACACAGGGCTCAACGAAGATGGGACAAATACAATGTAGAGCTTTTCTTTTTGGGAGGGGGAAGGAAGGAAAAAAAAAAAAAAAAAAAAAAAAAAAAAATTGGTGGTGTCGATCAAAAGGGATCGTAGGAAGGGAAAAAGGGGCAGTTCGATCAAAAGGGATCGAAAAAGAAAAAAAAAGAAAAGGAAAGGCCGATCAATAGGGATCGTGTATCACACAGTAATGTTCTCGTGTAAAAAGAGGGGAGGACAGTTTAGGTTTAGCCGTGGAAGGAAAAGCCCACGGAAGAGACCACGGTAACCTTGGTCAATATTCTCATTGAAGAAACTATAACAGTAAGTGACTCTCTTTTACCTTTCTGTTTTATTTTTTTTCTTGTTCATAGGGTTATGCTCAAGATGGCTCCGTCGTTCACACGTGCCATCCTTGCTACATTCACCCATCTTTTTTTGAAGCATTCACTAGACAAGACTTCCCTTTCTACTCTCAACTTCCTCTTCAGGTGATACTTGAAGAAGTTGATGAGAGATTGCCCAGAGAGGAAAGTCTTTGTCTCTAGACCTTTCAGACGCGTCCACCATACACATTCTTTCGCCATAGCCACAAGTACGATGAAAATAGCTCTTCCTTCCCGTTTAAAGGAAGGAGGCGCGACAATATTCACGATAGACTCGGCTGATAGACCGACTCGTCCCACACGCGATAGCAGTTGTTCGACGTAAGCCCACAGCTCGGAAATGGTGGGACACTGTACGAGTGCGTGCAGAACGGTTTCGTCGCTCTGCCGGCATCTCGGACAGGTCGGCCCCAGATAGATACAATATGAAAAATCCTCATAAAAATTATGAATTACTGAGATTTACACAGAAACCAAAAAACCTTAGTAGAATGAGAGTGAAATAGAAACACGAGATAACTTTAAAAAGAGAAACAAATAAAGGCAACCAAGATTTGCACAAAGAAAGAGAAAAATTGCACTTTAGCAAGGAAGCGAAGAAAATTTTTTTTAAATGCGGGGAATAAAACAAAAAACGAAATACTAAAATATTACTGAATAACTGAACGATCAAAAGAATAAAACAAAGAAAGGATAGGGACAACCGTAACGCAGTAATTGAAAAACAATAAAATTAAAACTAGATAAATAGAGAGATATAGATATTATGGATATGTTAGCAGAATACAATATTACAGCAAAATTTGTAATTATATTATAAAAACAAATGATATCAAATCCGGAGTTTTATAACATCCAATTGCAATTACATTCGGTAATATTTTTATACGTGTTTGTGTCATTGGTGGTAAAGACACTTTATTTTATTTTTCATTAAGGTGCTACTTGTTTCCTTTGATTTCTTTTTGGCATTGTTTTTTTCAGTGTCACGTACATGTTTTTATTGCGTGTTTAAAAAAAAATTGATATAAAAGTTATCAGTTGTGTAAGATTGTGAAGAGCAAAAGAAGTGTAGGGGTTGGTGATTAAGTTGGGTTTCAAGTGATGACATAAAACTAGAAAAGAGAATGAATCAAACAGCGGGAGAAAGATGGTTCATGCCATTAAGTCATTCCATTCGAAATGGAAATTTTATGGAACGTCCAATATTCGTACACATCAAACGTGCTTCTCAAAACAACGGGTGCATATCTGTGTGTATATATATATATGTGTGTGTGTGTGTGTGCGTGTGTGTGTGTGTGTGTGTGTGTGCGTGCGTGCGTATTACATACATACATACACACACTATGCAAACCTGCATCTGTGACTGTGCATATGTGAAAGTGTTTTCCATTGGAAACTCCCTCTCTTCCTCTCTCTCTTTCTCTCTCTGTATATATAATATGTATATGTGTATGTGTTTGTGTGTGTGTGTGTGCGTATATGTATATATATATATATCTATAAACACACAAGCATACATATGTACATATGCGTACACATTTAATGATAAATACACACACACATTCACACACAAAAATATACATTTATATATATATATATATATATATATATATATATATATATATATATATATATACGATTGAGTGGACAAACGAAAGAAGTAGACTCAACACATTTATTGTGAATTACATGTGCGAAGCAAAATAGTTTGATTCAAATCCGAGAGTTTCAAGCGTGATGCTAATCTTCAGCCATTTTGAATTTGAATGAAAGAAATTGATTGTTATGACCCTAAGGTGGGCTGCGATTGGTCGAGGAAAGTTAAGTGGTGTCGTGGTTTGATGTTAGTACAACCGTATATCAGCGGTGAAAGTTAGTTAGAAAACTAACTTCCTCGACCAATCGCATCAAGCTTGAAAATATCGGAGTACCAACGAATTTGAATCAAACTGTTTTGATACACACACACACACACACACATACGCACATGTATATATATATATATATATATATATATATTCATTCATTCATATATGCATACATACAAACATTTATACATATATATATATATATATATATATATATATATATATATATATATATATATATATATATATATGTATATATATATATATATATATATATATATATATATATATATATATATATATATATATATATATGTATATATATATTCATTCATTCATATATGCATACATACAAACATTTATACATATATATATATATATATATATATATATACATCGATTACTTATAGACGACATGAATTCGAGAGAATACAGCTAAAAGACTCAACCATATATTACAAAACGTACGCAGGCTTATTGCTACACATTCACGTTGCAACAGGATTAAATTCTGATTGGATAAGTACGTTCTTAGAACACACAGAAATGTGTGAGTGTGTATGTGTGTGTGTGAGATTAAGAGTGTGTGAGTGTTTGTGTGTATATATATAATATGTATATATGTATATATATATATATATATATATATATATATATATATATATATGTGTTGTTGTACTTGGGGATGGTCATGTTGCCAGTTTAGCCAATATATATATATATATATATATATATATATATATATATATATATATATATATATATATATATATATATATATACATATACATACATATATATATAAATACATATATATACATATATATACATATATATACATATATATATATATACATATTTTTTTTAATATGCTAGACCACTGGTTTTAATTGATTAATATCAATTTCTACCCTCATTATTAAATTTATATATATATATATATATATATATATATATATGTGTGTGTGTGTGTGTGTGTGTGTGTGTGTGTGTGTGTGTGTGCGCGCGTGTGTGTGTGTGTGTGTGTGTGTGTGTGTGTGTGTACATATATAGGCGTAGAAGCGGCTGTGTGTTAAGTAGCTTGCTTAACAACCACGTTGCTCCGGGTTCAGTCCCACAGCGTGGCACCGTGTTCAAGTCTCTTCTACTATAGCCTCGAGCCGACCAAAGCCTTGTGAGTGGATTTGGTAGACGGGAACTGAAAGAAGCCCGTCGTATCTATGTATATATATGTGTATGTGTGTGTGTGTCTGTGTATGTGTGTCTGTGTGTGTGTGTGTCTGTGTTTTCCCCCAACATCGCTTCACAAGCGATGCTGGTATGTTTATGTCCCGGCAAAACAGGGCGATAGAATAAGTAGTAGGCTTAGAAAGAATAAGTCCTGGGGTCGATTTGTTCGACTAAAGGCAGTGCTCCAGCATGGCCGCAGTCAAATTACTGAAACGAGTATAAGAATAAAAGAAAAGAAAATATGTATGGAGGGATGTATGTATATACATTACTGATGTCAAACGAATGAGAAGGGTGCGCGCAATACATGTTTTAGAGCATATGCTCTTTATTAAAACAGAAGCTGAGTGCTTATCTCGGGACTCGACTTCTACATCGCTGCAAGCCTGAACATCGCAGTGGCGTGAAACTCAATATCGCAGGACAAACGCCGAGCTTCATTTGAAAAATAAATCTATAGGCTGAAGCGTATAAAAGAATAAAAGAATATATATATATATATATATATATATATATATATATATGTATGTATGTATGTATGTATGTATGTATGTATGTATGTATGTATGTATAAGTATAAGAGTAAGAAATTAAAATAATTTATAACTAGTAGGTCGCATGCCTAATAAATCTCATAAGACAAGATATTTTATATAAGAGCGTATAAAGATTTATACACGGAGAAAATACCCTTGACAGGACTTCTTACATGCCAGAAGGGCAGTTAAACCCAAACAACGTAAAAAGGAATTATTAAGGCACGCTGCTCATAGACTGCAGAGTGATTAAAAAATTAGTTAATCCTATACTCGAGTCTCACTGTTAATGACCAAATAAATCAATTTGGTATGTGTAGCTCGTCAGTAGGATCGCTAGAGAATGCATAATTATGTAGCTGTAATATATACCGAAAACACGAGGTAAACACATGCAAAAGACAACTCCATCATTACACATATATATGAAGTATCTTGAGCCCAACTGATACTAATATCGAATCCAAAAGGATAAAATGCAAATTCAACCTGGTTGAATTAGAACGTAAAGACGAGCGTAATGCGCTAAACGTTTTGCCTAGTGTGTTAACAATACGGTCGACAAATCGCCTTAATTTACTAAGTATATTAGGTGGCGAGCTGGGAGAAAGGTTAGCACGCCGGGCGAAATGCTTACCGATATTTCGTCTGTCTTTACGTTTTGAGTTCAAATTCCGCCGAGGTCGACTTTGCCTTTCATCCTTTCGGGGTCGATAAATTAAGTACCAATTACGTACTGGGGCCGATCTAATCGACTGGCCCCCTACCCAAAAATTTCAAGCCTTGTGCTTAGAGCAGGAAAGAATTTACGAAATATATTAAATTTGTGAACATTTCATATGAAAATTGAATTCCAATCATGTATTTTCTTCTTGAAGAACTTCTCGAAAACAATTAGATAGGAATCTGCAGATCGTATCATATAGATTTTTACGACATGGTGGAAAATGGAAATCGTAATTTTATTATGTAGTGATTTTTGACAAGTTGGAAAATGTTGCTCTAGAAACAAAATATCATTGATTATCTTAATGTTTGTATTCAGCTACAATTTTGCTGGAGACCTGAATTTATGTAAACGAATATTGTGTGAATGGCAATCATTGGTGCCGTTCTTAGGCATTTCCTATATCTGTTTAAAGAAAAAAAAGCCGAGCCTTCCTCCAATAATACCTTTGAATAATTAAGCAAGAGAATATAGTTGGAAATCCTTTGGTCAGGTTTATTATGAAAACAGATAAAGTTTAAACTGAATTGAAATAAACAGACGGTCAAGTGATTTCTAATGCATTGCAACCGTCAAGTAGAATTTTAGAATAACCTCTCTACTATAGGCGCAAGGCCTGAAATTTTGGGGAATCGGGAGCGCAGTCAATTAGATCGACCCTAGTAAGCAACTGATATTTAATTTATCGACCCCGAAAGGATGAAAGGCAAAGTCGACCTCGGGGGAATTTGAACTCAGAACGTAGTGACGTGCGAAATGTGGCTAAACATTTCGTCCAGCGTGCTAACAATTCTGCCAACCCACCACCTTAGTATTTTAGAATAACGAAATCTAAAACAATCAAATGCAGTTCTTCCTGAGGCAGGCCAAACCCACAAAAATGTATCATTACTAAATAATTTTAATCTCTCTCAAATCCGCTCCATTTTTGCTGATATATGTGCCTACGTGTAAGCGTACCTGCATGTGTGTGTGTGTATGTGTCCTGTTTCATTGCTCTATATGGCTGAGTGATTGTAGCTTTTATCTGATTGCATATAGTGTTATTTCATAACTTTATTATTTTTATTTGTACATTTTTGCCCGATTACAAGCATATGCCTGTGTGCTTGTGTAAACATAATATAGAAACATACGTGTTAATCTCTAAAAGTGAATCTATTTACTGTTGGAGATAAAAGAATTTTGCAGTCAGTTATTGGGCATAACCAGAGAAATCTATAGCAATTTTGATTACTATCGAATCAATAGCAGCATATTCCCTTTCTCTAAGATATTCACGTACTTCATTACAATGTGTGAATAAAGTTCCCTATTTATTTCAGAATCTGATAAACTCGTTTATCAGCCTTTTTAAAGTAACAATTCTCTAATGCGATACCAAACACGTTTTCATATTTACCATTGTTTTCTACTAAACATTTCAGGCAACCATAAACCTCTCAGTTCAGATTCTCTTCGATGTTATTACTGAAGTCCACTGACTACAAATATTTAGACTAAAACTCGGTCTGTTAATTACTTCCCGTCCTCGTCCAACCTGTCTCTGATGTTCTGTTGAGGGACCTAGTTCTTGTTACAATAGATGTCTCCGAAAGATAGACATTATGAGGGACAACCTTTTTGCAATGCCCAGATGCGTCCAGCACTCGTCCAGAAAGACTTACACCGAAGGCATCAGGTTAGTTTAAGGAAATACAACCAAAGACAAAAGCAAGTTGTTCCTGTCAGCTTTAAGGTTTCTGACAAACTGAATTTCGAGCAAACTTCTACAACTTGAAGAAGGAGGACGTTAGTGATACTGAGAAATGCTACCATAAATCGTCATTGCAACACACGCTTCTCTGATGTGAGTTATATGCCTTGGCGCTCAATAGCGGTAATTGAGGTCCAAACGTTGGAGTATCGCACGTTTGTAGTAATTCATGAACCTTAATTGTGGGTCTCATTTGAGCTTTATATAGAGTGTCAGAAGCTCCGGGGCTGAATGTGAATGTGGGATCAACGAAGAGAAGGACGAATGTAGATTTAGATGTAAAGCAAACAGAAACGTTGGCTGCTTCCGACAATGGAGTATTCCATTTGCGCAGTTTCCACAGATATGAGATCATATAGTGGCTGTAGCGTGGCATTTGTGATCTAAATTCAGAACCATCCACCGCTGTTGCTTCTTTTAAAGGGTAGTCATCAAAGAATTTATATAATTGAAGATGTTTGGGGACGTACAGTCATCAAAGAATCAAGAATTGAAGAATATGACCATCATCAAATTCGATGGGATAACTATAAGCATGTAGATATAAATATAACAATCTGAAACCATACTGGAATGGATTCGTGTACATATTGATACGTCGTGTTCATTTACTATGTTGTATTCCTCGTAAGTTATTATTTTTTGCTTAATAATTCTTTTCACTCTAGGCACAAGGCCTGAAATTTGATGGTAAAGGAGCAAGTCGATTAAAGTCGACCTCAGTGAAATTTGAACTCAAAAGTAAGGCTGGAAGAAATGCCGGCAGCAGTTTGCCCGGAGTGCTAATGATTCAGGCAGCTCACAGCGCTTAAGCTTAATTTAATAATTATTTTCTTTCTACTATAGGCACAAGGCCTGAAATTTTGGTGGGATGATGGTCTTGTGCATTACATCTACCCCAGTACTCAACTGGTACTTATTTTATCGACCACGAAAGAATGAAAAGCAAAGTCGAGACTTTGAACACAGAATGTAAAATCGGAAGAAATGGCGCTACGCATTTTGCTCGTTGTGCTAACGATTCTGCCAGCAGCTGCACTTTAGCTTAATTTAATAATACGCATGGATGGTCTAATTTAATTAATATTGAATGAATATAACAATCATTATTGCAGAGCCTTATGGTAACATGTGTCTCATTCGCATTCCGTGCCACATCTATTTTCTGTTTCTAGATTTTATCCAGTACCCACTTCTTTAATGACTAAATCAACGAAAGTAAGAAACCAAATTTGAGAAACATTCCTTTCTATTCAGCGACTGAATATTTGTAGCTACATTTGCATGTGAGGATATACCGAATGGGAAAGTTCTGAGACTCTATATCCAAACATATATATATACACATATAAACATATGTATACACGGACATTTCAAATGATAAATTATTAAAGTAAATACTATAACCTAGAGAAGCATGCACAAACGAGCACGCACGTACGTATCAAGAAGTTTATACAAACTCTTGCATATGAACACGGAGAGACAATAGAATAGAAAAGCAGAAACGAACGGAAACACATTGTAATAAATATTTGATTTACAATACAACACAAGAAAGTATTCATTGCAACTCTCATTTCAATAATCAATATGCGAATTAGGATTTCGAGTCGTTACCTGAAAATCCATCGAGGGGCGATATAAATTTAATGAATTTCAAGTTACTAATACACGTGTGTACAAATCCATACACACATATGAAATATATTCATTTATTGATTGACATTCGAGATGGTTGAGGTTTCCACCGACAACGTGTACTCTTCACATAAATCTCCGACCAAATCATATGATTTATGTTCACGAAACTGAAACTTTAAGAAGACTGAAGGATAGACTATAGGTGCATCTGACGCGCATCAATACAATTCCCCTCTAATTAAGTTGAATCACAAGGATTTAGTCGGTCGGTCGGTCGGTCCGAATTTATGGTGAATACACTTACCGCAAACCCTAGCTTCATGTCCGCGAACTGAACTTCTTAACACTCACCCATGCGTATGACCAATTTACACACATACGTATGTAAACATACGTATTAATATATATTTGTATGTGTAAGTGTGACTATATGTACATTACCCGCCCCCCCTATATATATGTGTGTGTGTGTGTGTGTGTGTGTGTGTATGTGTGTGTGTGTGTGTGTGTGTATAGTGTCAGGTGTGATGTACAGAATTGAATATTGAGAAAAAAAAGTCAGAATTTTGGAAAAAAAATCCTTTTATTTCTTCATTATTATTAACGCTTTCGTTCCTTTCTAAAACTTTCTAAAAATTTATTTGACGAGTCCCAGAGAGGAACGAAAACGCTAATAATGAAGAAATAAAAGGATTTTTCTCCAGAATTTTGACAACTTTTTCCTCAATATATATATATATATATATATATATATATATATATATATATATATATATATATATATATATATATATATATATATATATTGAGGAAAAGGTTGTCATATACATGCGTTAAATGGAGAAGCTGTGACAAGTGACAATTCTGTAAATAATACTAATGATAAGCTTTAAGCTTATAATTAGTATTATTATTTACAGACACACACACTCACACGCATGTTCATACACATATATTCCGTTTGTGCGAGAATGTTGTTGACAGTGACTTCGAAGTTTCGGAAAATTAAGCCATTCTTGTTTAAGAATAATAAATTTGTACTCTACAAAACTATAGAGTAACCCATCAGATCAATGTAAAATTATTTTTATTAGAACTGAACGTAAAAACAAGTATGTATGTATGTATGTATGTATGTATGTTTGTATGTATGTATGCATGCATGTAACTTTTTGGCTTGTCTTCGCGAACGAAGATCGAGCAGGGGCTGGTCCACGTTGACTGCAGGTATGCTCGTGGCTAATAATGCTGCTGTGGGACTGTCAGGAATAGCCTCAGAGGCTGCAGTTAAAGGTCTAATCAGGATTCGATGAAGTGATGAAGCGGTTCTCCGTCCTGCGCCTTTTTTGTTCTCGAGAGCGACCTTGTGGATGTTTGTGAAGGAGAAAACAGCATATATTATGCTGAGATACATACATATATATATGCATCTACACGTTCTTATGTACGCACGCTCAACACACACATGTATACAGAGTGAGTGAGTGAGTGAGTGAGTGAATAATTCTTTCTACTATACGCACAAGGCCTGGGATTTGAGGGGAAGGGTGGTCGATCACATCGAATTCAGTGCTTGACTGGTACTTAATTTAACGACTCCGAAAGGATGAAAGGCAAAATCGAACTCGGTGGAATTTGAACTCGAAACGTAGCGACGGGCGAAATACCGTTAAGCATTTCGTCCAGCTTGCAAATGATCCTGCCAGTTCGCCGCCTTCGAGTGACCGAATGATGCGTAGATAGGATGCAATTAGAGAGGAAATCAAATTTATAATTACGTGTAATAGAAACATAGATTTGTATATTATTCAAAAACGATTTAGAAACCATTTATATATCATAAATCAAGAGATGATTCATTTCAAATTAGAATGTCAATATTGCATATCTCTGAGGTGACGAGCTGGCGGAAACGTTAGCACGCCGGGCGAAATGCTTAGCAGTTTTTCGTTTGACTTTACGTTCTGAGTTCAAATTCCGCCAAGGTCGACTTTGCCTTTCATTCTTTCTGGGGTCGATAAATTAAGTACCATTTGCGTATTGGGGTCGATCTAATCGACTGGTCCCTTCCCCCAAAACTTAGAGGAGAAAAGAATATTTGCATATCCCTATTATATTGCAGAAATATTTGATAATACTATATTTAATCACAAATTCCTAAATCTTCCTGTATTACTATTTATCTGAGGTCATGATCTGGAAAGCTAGAGTAATTAAATACAGTAAACCAGTCACAGTCACATTTGAACACTATACAAGTCCTAAAATGCCAAATCTCCCACCTTGAAATCTGATGTTTGTAATCTAAGTCAATACCAGCCTACAACTCTTGACTGCTTGTCAGGCCAAAGTAATTCAATTAATTTTAGAAGAACATCCTTCCTTGTAAGTTCATTAACATTGTCCAACATGTTATAAGTATCGGCTTGTAAATAAATACATATACACGTACCCGCACACCTACAGCGATATGTGTGTGTGCGTGTGTGTGCGTGTGTATACACACCCAAGCGAGAGAGAGCAAATAAAGGCAAAGATAGTGACTGTCACGAAGACTTGTGCTTTGTTTCTCTTCGTCGATTTTAATGTTCGTCTGTCTTACGCTAGTATTTTATGAAAACTACGAGCGTTTAGGTGTTATTTTGTGTGTGCAGCTACATTTGTGATTTTTGGCGCACGCGCACACAGACGCGTATGTCTATGTGTGAATGTGTTCCTCTCTCTCTCTCTCTCTCTCTCTCTCTCTCTCTCTCTCTGAGTATCTGTGTGTGTGCGTTTGCGTGAGTGAGTGTGTATGCGTGTGAATGTGTGGCTGGCGTTTATCTAGGCGTTTGTATTTGCCTGTTCGAAGATGTTACGATGGTTAAACATTTGAACAAACGACTTTGTTTCTAGATATAAATATATAATACTTTTCTATTACGTGTTAATCGCTCTAGAATTAATGGGAGAGAAAGATAATTTTAGACTAGCCAACAGTTGACTACTTCCCGCGTCCACAATACTTTCTATTTTATTCTCTCGTCTAAAAATATACGTCTTCACTCTGACAAGTCTCAGAAGTCACTATCAGTTATATGACAGCAAACAGTTTTATTTCTTTAATTATTTATTATTAACACAGATTAGATTCATCTCTGGATTTTCTTTCCTTAGCACTTTTGCATCCTGGCGTGTATATGTGTGTTGTTTAGAAATATATGTATTCACATGTGTGTGGATTTAGGTAACATTTTACGAAACATTTTTATAGTCCAGGGTGAATATGTGAACATATGATGAAATACGACAGGAATTTTGTTTTTTCTTTTATCTTCGGAAATGCTCAGTTAATCCGGCAAAAAAAAAAGATAGCAAATTTTCAGTGACTCTAATGCGCAGTCGTCTGTACAAATGTGTGCATATCCGTGTGTGTGTGTGGGGGGGGGGGGGGGGGGGTGCATGCTTGTGTGTGTCCGGATATGCGTATGTATATGAGTGGAAATGTGTTTGTGTGTATGTGTGTGTGTGCGTGTCTGTGCGTGCGTGTGTATGTGTGTGTGTGTGTATTTGTTAATAGGTTAATAGTCAAAGACGAGAATCCACTCAGGCTGTTTCTATCTCTAGGAATATAAGTTGCTGTATAGATATTTACATAACTACTTATACATACATAATCACATGTCCATATTCATATATAAATGTGTCTGTGTATATATATATATATACATAAAATTGATTTATGTATGCATATATATATAGTTACGGTCGGATATATATCTATCTATCTCTCTCTCTATATATATATATATATATATTTATATATATGTGTGTGTGTGTGTGTGTGTGTGTGTGTGTGTGTGTGTGTGTGTGTGTGTGTGTGTGTGTGTGTATACGTAAGAATGTCGAACGATGAAAATGAGTGCTCGACACAGCATTGGTGGATATAATTTCTTTATTTGTAAATTAAAGCTGCTATTGGTTTCATGTTAAGAAAAGTAGGAAAATATCTTAGTGTCTTAACAAGTTTTCTACCCGATCACAGAAGAAAGTTGTTCGCCTCCAATTTGGAAAGATAGGTAGATAGATAGATAGATAGATAGATAGATAGATAGATAGATAGATAGATACATACATACATACATACATACATACATACATACATACATACATACATACATACAAGCAAATATACACACGTTTGTGGATGTTTGTGTCTCGGTGTTTGTGTGTGTGCATTCAATATAAATAGGCTTGACGACAAAATATGTTCCGTTGGTCTATTGAAAATTGATCGTATAGCCTTTTCTTTATTTAAACAGTTACATTTCAAATTTCACCACACGTTATTATAACGAAAAATATAGTACTTTATTTTCTTGGTAACCGCTACACCGATGAATAATTAAAGAATTGATAAATACACAATTATATTTTTATTATATAAATAATGAGAAGTGCTGAAATCCGAACAGTTTCTGCGACATTACTCAGCTTATTTTAAAATGGGGGACTACATTGGCCAGTGTGTTGTTTGATACCTTTTAAAGATCGAAACATATAATACAGTGATATATGAATAGGAAATGTAAAAAATTAGCGGAATATTTTTTGTGCAATTATAAGAAAAATCGAAGAATCTATATATTCTTTTCTACTCTAGGGACAAGGCCCGAAATTTTGTTTTGTGGGGGGCAGTCGATTAGATCGACACCAGGACGCAACTGGTACTTAACTTATCGACCCCGAAAGGATGAAAGTCGACCTCGGTGGAATTTGAACTCAGAACGTAAAGAGAGACGAAATACCGCTAAGCATTTTGCCCGGCGTGCTAACGTTTCTGTCAGCTCACCGCCAAAAAGAATCTTTTCTACTCTAGGCACAAGGCCCGAAATTTTATGGGAGTGAGCCAGTCGTTTAGATCGACTCCAAGACGCAACTGGTATTTAACTTATCGACCCCGAAAGGATGAAAGGCAAAGTCGACCTCGGCGGAATTTGAACTCAGAACGTAAAGACAGACGAAATAGTGCTAGTCATTTCGCCTGGTGTGCTAACGTTTCTGCCTGCTTGCCACCTTGATGAAGCTATATATTGAAATAATTTCAGAGCATTTTATAACGTTTAAGCTTTTAAAAAGATCTGAACTGATAAAATAGCGTTAAGTTAAACTACTATGAACTTAAGCTTCAAAAAGGAAACACAAAATAGGAACAGTATCCGCAGTGAATGTGCACAATAGAGACGAAGAGAAACAGTCCGATTTCTGCACAGATATTATGGCTTCAGATTTTGGCACAAGGTCAGAAGTTTCGGCAGAGGTTAGGGTGAGGGTGAACAAATAGGTTACATCAATCCCCAACAGGTACTTATTTTATCGCCCCCCGATAAGAATGAAGCGCAAAGTCCACCTCGGTGGAATTCGAGCTCAGAACGTAAAGATGGCTGAACTGCTGCTAAGTAATTTTCCCGGCGTGCTAACGGTTCTTTCAGCTCGCTGACCTTTGCAAATACATATTCCAAATGGATGCTACAAGCAATTTTTTTTAGTTCAGTTATATTAATAGGATAGAGATGGCGTTGCTTTATGATCATTATATCTATAACTTTTATAAATATATAAACTAATTTTATACGAACTAATTTTATATAAACTAATTTCGTAGAAGCTAATTTTATATTGGCCTTTACTTTTTTAACACTTTATCATTTCCCATTAATGCTTTTCTGTGAATCCTTATCTGGTTCTAAATTTGTGTTTTTGTTCTCGCATACCGTTTTTAAGGCATTCAGTAATACAACACAATGCTGTTCATTTTTACAACAAAAGCCTCAAACCAAGTTATAAACTATTCTAAATGAAATCCCGATTTGTCCGTCTGTCGTGCTATGAAAAATTCATTTTATATTTATGATACACAAATTAAAATATTATATAAAATCATATGGAAACGGCAGAATATGTATGCGCCTAACACACTTGACTTATTTTATACTTTGCTTATTTCTTTCATACATCTCCTCTTACATGAGCGCATTGTGTTGCTCCATCTCTAGTTTACTCATACATGCCTTTGTTCCCATTTTCTTATTTAACTTCAGGCCCAGCTCTGATTAAATAAGATTTAACCAACAGTATTGCAGTCGTCACAGGCCGATGTTTTAAACATAATGCGGCTAATAGCAAAACATTTGGTGTGTGCTTCATTTCGTAAAACAATATTGTGGGATTTCTGAAAGGTTGACTGAATTCATAGACATTTCCTAGTTAGCTTCTCATACATATAGTAGATTCTCACTGTGCTATGTTTTAGAAATTTGTTTAACAATTCTAGTGTTCTGAAAGTACCATTAACAAATTCAGTCCATATGAGCATTTTTTTTTTTAATCTTTGAATCAGAAATGAATTTTTAACAAAAATCTGTTTTGAGTTTCTATGTTTTTTCTCGATCACTGCTAATTTATATTCGTGCCGTTTGTTTTCGTTACCTTTGATTTATGAATTAAAAATGTATAAATTAAATTTTTTACGTCTCTTCTGTAATCTTTTTTCATTTATCTTTGTAGCTTCCTGAACGTGTGGAAAATTAACGGAGGTATTGAAGCAGAAAAGTCACGATTTTACAACACGGTCTCATCAAAACGTACTCTCCAAAAATAGTAAATTGCTTTGAAAACCATTAAAATAGGACAACTGCGAAATGGTTACTATTTATTGTTTATAAAAACACTTGCGTAAAATATAAAGCACATCGAATAATAAAGTTATATGACCACATCAGTGGAAATCATCAAAAGATATTGCAGATGAACCGACGAAAAATATCATCAACATGTAGTTAAAATGCAAATACGACTCTTCTAATCCAACGGACGTGATAACTTGTATTGATTAAACTTGCATTGTTTACAAAAATTGTCAAGAAAAAATACACTGAAAGTGTTGGAAGAGAAGTAACAAAAAGAAACAAGAATCATCAAAGTAACGCAATTTTCATCAATCTCGTCATTTTCAGAATCACCAATTCAACAGAATAAACAACAGCAACAACAACAACAACAACAACAACAAAAACAATATTAATAAAAAGAACAACAAGAATAAATGGGATCAGTTATTTTAAATTTTTATAATTTCATGGAATATATATCAAATTACAAAGGAACGTTCCTCGCTTTCCATGCATCACGCGATAATGAAATATACTCGAATCAACATTTATATTTTGAATAGTGGCATGCACCGAAACTGTATAAAGATTTTCATTTGATAACAGAAAAAGTGGAGATCAGATTTAAATCATACTTTCTTATATCCTCAACTATCCATATCAAATTACCTCAATTACTTGGTGCAGCAAGTAAAATGCACATTCCAGAAGAGGATGCACATAATCACTTAGGAGCTTCGTTATAAATAAGCATCTAAAACAAACAGAAAAAAGTGAATATCGATTAACTGAATCGATCAATTTCTTTGCATAATATTTCTTACTGAAGCCTGTCCACTGTATCTCGAGCATTATTTTAAAATAATATACACACACACACACATGTATATATATATCAAGAGATGTTTGCTACATATTACCTATGTAGTATCTATTATTAATAGTATCTATTAAATCTCAATTTTACTAATAGTTAAATACACAGACAATAATTCGTATTATGAAAGCATTTTGTCATAATAATGCTTACGTCCTCTCATAAATGTATTTTTCTGTGTTATATCATAAATATTACCATCAATTAAAGGCGTATTTCACAAAATAGTCAAAACGGCATTTTATTCAATATTCCGCTATGACAATACAATGTTTACAAAGTTACTTGAGATTCTCTTTTATTTGAAATATTATTAGATCTCTAATTTTTCTGAGTTAAAATAGAATGCTTCAATGAAACAATAAGCTTCTATGGCTAAATGATAATCTTCTCCGGCTAAATAATAAAAGCCTATGAAGTGGAAAAGCAAAGCAATCAAACCTATAACTCGATATGACTAGGCTCATTCTATTTCCTGTGATATAGTAGTCGGCATTCCGTTATTTTAGCATTATCTGTTTAGATAGTGAAATTCATTTTATTTTCCATATATAATAAGAGTGAATATTAATGATATAATTTATTTAATAAATAATATATTTATAATTTACAGGCCTTTAGATCATACTGTTATATTTATATGTTTATACATATCCTTCCAAAGAAGTTAAAATGAGATCTAAATCTTTTTAAAATACATTGATAAACCAGGCCAATAACAATAAAGAAGATTAATTGTAACTTATTTATTCACAAACATAAACATTTATGTATCTTCATTTTGTTCCATGCCACCATATAAAAGCTGAAGGAGAATATAAAGCTCTCCGCTAAAAACCAAGTGTCACTTGCTCTGTTCCGTCGTAATCCGAAGACAGTGTGAGTGAACATTCATGCTGAATCACGCAGGAGCCTACAATGATACAGGAAATACGTCATTGCTCGAGTATTATGATGTTCCATTCAATGACACATCCTTTACAAAACAGGGTTTCACCTACGAACTAAAACACCCTAGTATTGGCATACTGCTTTCCGTTTTTTCTTTAATTACTATAGTAGGAAACATTTTAGTTATTGTGGCAGTTACTCGGGAAATATATTTAAGGACAGTGACAAATTATTTCATTGTGTCTCTGGCTGTAGCTGATCTTATGGTAGGAGGTATTGTAATGCCATTCAGTATTAGTCACGAAATGACCAACAATGTTTGGCTATATGGATCTGTTTGGTGTGATTTGTGGCATTCGTTTGACGTGCTGGCAAGTACTGCGTCCATCATGAATTTATGTGTAATTTCACTCGACCGATACTGGGCGATTAATGATCCAATTTCATATCCAATTAGAATGTCTTCGAGTAAAGTAAGCCTTCTTATAACTGGAGTTTGGTTATGCTCAGCAACGATATCCTTCCCAGCTATTGCTTGGTGGCGAGCTGTAAAACCCCCAGACTTGCCAAGTTACCAGTGTCTATTCACTGAAGACACGGGGTATTTAATATTTTCATCGTGTGTGTCGTTTTACTGTCCACTCATTATCATGCTATTCGTTTATTATAAAATCTACAAAGCTGCAGTGGCTCAAACGCGAAGTATCAAAATGGGATGCAAAGTAATGATGTCAAGTAGCATAGATGGAGAGGCAATGACACTACGGATGCACAGAGGAGGTCGGAGGCGGACAACACATGAAATTGACACAAGTGCTGAACGAAATGCAAGTGACAGCGATAGTGGAAGTCCTGCTCACTTAGTTCGTGCTCAAGCAGGAGAACGGCCAACAAAATTTATCACAAAGCGCCTTAGACATTTTGCAATTAGTAAAAAACTAAGTAAGGTTGCCAAAGAACAGAAGGCAGCAAAAACTCTTGGCATTGTTGTAGGCGTTTTCATTCTCTGTTGGCTTCCTTTCTTTATAACGAATCTCCTATTAGCACTGTGCAAAACGTGCGTCGTTTATCCAGAAGTACTGTTTCCGGTTTTCACTTGGTTCGGATATATTAATTCAGGAATGAATCCAATCATATATGCTCTATCGATGCGAGATTTCAGACGTGCGTTTTCAAAGATTATTTTTATCTGTTGTCCAAAATATGGTGTCATTCGTCGCCAAACGGCTAATGACAACAATACTAGTACAAGTTTTACAGTGAGTACTGTTGACCGCACCGTTCCATTTAAACTGTAAGACGATAAAAACATGTGGAGATAAGCCAAATAAAAAAAATACCTCTTTGAAATAACATTTTCATAAAAAGAAATTGAATTTCGAGTTTGTCTACTAGAGAGGTACTTCCTTAAATGTCGAACTCGTGAATGAGATAAAGAAAGGTTCCGTAAATATATAAAACAGAATCAAAACTGTGTAATACAGAGAACTTGAATTGCTGCATGAATGATCTGTTAACGACTTTACACATAATTATATATTTACACACATTACTGTTAATATAAATATGAATGTACTGTTAGGTATGTAATCATTGCATATTTATATAAATTGGTTATGAACTCATAAGCGCATGTATATACGTATATCATTTATAAAGTGTGTTCACATGTTTACAATCACATTTACACGATGCATACACATCTGCATATATGTATATATATATAAGCATGTATACATACAATATATGTGTGTACAAATCTATATATATATGTATATATATATATATATATATATATATATATATATATATATATATATATATATATATATATATATATATATATATATATATATATGGATGTGCATACGTAGACATACACATAAATATGTATGTATGTATATGCGTATATATACATATGTGTATATGTATATACACACATGTATATACACATACATAATTGCATATATAAACATATATATGCATATTCATAAGTAAATATATATATATATATATATATATATATATATATATATGTATATATATATATATATATATATATATATATATATATATATATATATATATATATATATATATATATATATATATATATATATATATATATATATATATATATATATA